>NC_059222.1:31328168-31403168 GCF_020615455.1 Coregonus clupeaformis | reverse complement strand
TGAGCGGTGTGTGTGTGTGTGTGTGTGTGTGTAGGGGTGTGTTTCTCTCTGTGTGTGTGTGTGTGTGTGTGTGTGTGTGTGTGTGTGTCTGCATGTGAACAGGGTACTCACAGATACTGCTGCAGGTGACTGTAAGCTGCTCTCTGCTCTATTCACTATAGGGTTCATCTCCTGTACACTATATCTCTATTTACATTCCAGCCCTATAGACACTATAGTGTAGCCATATGTGTTTGTGTATCCAGTGTGTTTACAGTCACTCAGTCCATAGGAATGACTCAGGGCTCAGTGGTTTAACAAATGGATTCCAGCTGAATAGAACTCTCAGGTGTGTGTGTGTGTGTGTGTGTGTGTGTGTGTGTGTGAGAGAGTTTACCCCCGTCACCCTGAGGGCAGAGGGGTATCTTCTACAAGCCTGACAGAGGGAATTTACCTAGTGTAAAATAGATGAGTAATTATACCGGAGTGATGGGGTTTAGGAAATAACTTCTTTAGATGGAGAGGAGAGGGGGAGGAGAGGAAAGGAGGCACGGTATGTACCCTTTCTTTCTCTCTATCACATATTACATTTCTCTCTTACAAAGACAGAAATGTCCTCTTTCTCCAGCCTTTTTCCTCTACAAAACATCATCAATACTTGACTATTCTACGTTATTGTGTCAGTGTATTTCCATTTGCCATTATGTTCTCCTGTTGTAGCCGATAAAAGACAGCAATTTGTTGAACAATTCCTCAATTACCCTGTGCCCATTTCTACCTTGTCATGTTTTAAACAAAAACAAATGCATTAGCAACAGATCATGAAAAAATAAAAAAACAAATAGGGACTGTGGTGGATTCAACCATGGTAAGGGAGTCAAAGTCAACTTTATTAACACACAGTGTATATATAGACTCACATGCACACACACACACACACACACACACCACACACACACAAGCACACACACACACACACAAGCACACGCACACTCACACACACACACACATTCACACACGCACACATGCATACACACACACGCACACACACCTCACGTCATTGGGAGGATTCGCATGACTTAATAATGTGATTCTCCTTAGTCTAAACTCAGCAAAAGGCTCTGCATATTTTATCAGATAAACAAATACCAAGGATGTTAATCCAGGGAAGTGTAATGAATACTCGGACAGAGTGGTAAGATCCAATCGCAGAATAGCGATGCTTTATTAGAGTACAGACAAGGGTATAGCTTAATCGTGGTCGGGCGGGCTGTGGTCAAAACCGGGCAAGGCATAGACAGGCAGAGGTACCAAAGGAGCGGGCTAGTCGTAGTCGAGGGCACAGGCACAGGATCAGAGGACGGTAATCACTGGGGTAGACAAGCAGAGGATTAAGCAATTCGGGAAGTCAAACAACAAGGCACAGGTCGGATACACGGGTAATCAAAACAACAAACTCTCTCTCTCTCGGAACAAAACGCTTAGCAAGTCACAAAGGAACAATACCTCGCACCGACTGAACTTCTGAGCACACCTTAAATCCTACCCTAATTACGGACAGGTGTGCTCAGAACTCAGGTGAACCAGATCGAGTCTGATGACTCCCCCTCTCTGTAGATCGGGGAAGTGTCAGACTCTGTCTAGACCCAGCCAACCCCCGATCCCTTACAGTATCCCCTCCCCAGGGCCGGCTCCTGACGGCCTTCTACCTCTACCGGGTGGTCTTCCTCTGGGTCGGGGGTCCGGGATGATCTGGGTGTTCAGCGTGGAAAGTGGCCTTGAGAGCGGGGTCTAGTATGTCCTTAGCAGGAACCCAGGACCGTTCCTCCGGTCCATATCCCTCCCAGTCCACGAGATATTCGATGCCCCCTCGTCTCCGTCTTGACTCCAGTATCTCGTGGACTGTATAGGTGGTGTCCTGTTCATCCTCCAAAGGTGGTGTAGTAGGTTGTTGAGCGATTGGTGGATACATCGGGCTATAATGAACAGGTTTCAGCAGGGAGACGTGGAACGTAGGGTTTATCCTGTAGTGTCGAGGGAGTAACAGACGGTAGGTGACAGGGTTAATACGTCTCTGTACTTTGAAGGGACCAATGTACCTGGGTTGGAGCTTCTTGCAGCTCCGTCGGAAGACAGCCACACTCGTTGCCCGGGTTGATAAGTGGGAGTAGGTCTCCGGCGTCGGTCGGCATAGGTCTTTTGCTGCTGTGAGGCTTGACTGAGATGTTGATGGGCTGTCTCCCAGACCTGCGCACTCCGACGGAACCACTCGTCCACCGCCGGTACCATCCCGGGTGCGGTATCCCACGGAAACAGGGGTGGTTGATACCCTAGAACACACTGAAAGGGCGTTAGACGTAGGGAGGTGTGAACGAGTGAGTTCTGAGCATACTCTACCCAAGGAAGGAATCGGCTCCACTCTTGCGGCTGCCGCGAACATTGTTGCCGTAGATACTTCCCAATTTCCTGGTTGAGCCGTTCTGTCTGCCCATTGGCCTGGGGATGATACCTGGAGGTGAGGCTCACCGAGATGCCCAAGCGTTCGCAGAAGGCCTTCCAAACCCGGGATACGAACTGGGGTCCCCGGTCGGAAACAATATCCTCTGGAACACCAAACTGCCGGAACACCTGGTTAAACATAGTCTCCGCCATCTGAGTGGCGTTAGGTAAACGGGTCATGGGTACTAACCGACACATCTTTGAGAATCGATCGATGACCACGAGAATTACAGTATGGCCCTCTGATTCTGGTAGGTCGGTAACAAAGTCCATCGCAATGTGCGACCAGGGTCGTTGAGGAGTTGGCAATGGCATCAGCTTACCCTCCGGTAGTGCTCGAGGCGCCTTGGACTGAGCACATACCGGGCAGGATAATACGTAGTCTCTGACGTCATCTGTGAGGGAATCCCACCAGTATTTTCGACTGATGAGTCATGTAGTTCGAGTGATTCCGGGATGACCAGATCCTAGCGACGTGTGGCACCATTCCATCAGTTGAGGTCGAAGCGGAGCTGGTACAAACACCTTCGACACCGGGGTTTCTGGAGGGGCTGGTTCCGCTTGTAGGCTCTCCTGAATTGTGTCATCGATAGCCCACCTCACAGGACCAGCACGGCAACTCATGGGGAGGATAGGTTCTGGTTCAACCGGTCTGTCAGCGCGCTCGAACCGTCAAGAAAGCGCATCCACCTTACAATTCTTGGACCCGGGAATATAAGAAACAGTGAATTGGAAACGGTTGAAGAACAAAGACCACCTTGCCTGTCGGGAGTTCAGTCGTTTAGCACTGTGAAGATACTCCAGATTGCGGTGGTCCGTGAGCACTTGGAACGGATGAGCTGCTCCCTCCAGCCAATGTCTCCACTCCTCCAGGGCTAACTTCACCGCCAGTAATTCACGATTTCCCACGTCGTAGTTCTGCTCGGCCGGATTCAGCTTCTTAGAAAAAAAAGCACAGGGTCGTGATTTGGGCGGCTCACCTTGGCGCTGGGATAGCACGGCTCCCACTCCAACCTCCGAGGCGTCCACCTCCACGATGAACGGCAAGGTAGGATCCGGCTGACATAAAATGGGAGCGGTGGTAAATCGTTGTTTCAATGTCTCAAAAGCCCGCACTGCCTCCTCCGTCCATTTCAGACCACGACCCTTGTGGCTGGTCATCGCCGACAGGGGAGCTGCGGTTGTGCTGAAATTACGCACGAACCGTCTATAGTAATTGGCAAACCCCAAGAATCTCTGAAGCTCTTTCACCGTCTGGGGTTGAGGCCAGTCTCGTACAGCCTGTACCTTGGATTCATCCAGTCTTACCCCGTCGGGAGTGAGTATGGCCCCAAGGAAGGAAATCGTTGTGACATGGAATTCACTCTTCTCGGCCTTCACGAACAGAGAGTGTTGGCGGAGTCGGTCCAGAACCTGTCGTACATGGGACACATGTTCTCTCAGAGAGTTAGAGTAGATTAGGATGTCATCAATGTACACTATGACGAAGCGATCAATCAAGTCCCTAAAAATGTCATTCATGAACGCCTGGAACACAGAGGGCGTGTTAGTAAGTCCATAGGGCATGACACAATATTCATAATGTCCTCGATGGGTGATGAAGGCGGTCTTCCATTCATCCCCCTCTCTAATGCGCACCAGATTGTACGCACTCCTGAGGTCCAGTTTACTGTAGATGGAGGCCTGCCCCACCTGCTCGAGGGCTGCTGGAATCAAAGGAAGGGGGTAACGATTTTTAATGGTGATATCGTTCAAACCTCGATAGTCTATACAAGGACGCAGTCCGCCATCCTTTTTCTTAACAAAGAAAAAACTGGATGCCGCGGGAGACGTAGATGGGCGAATGGCCCCTTGCTGAAGTGCCTCATCAATATACTTGCTCATTGATTCCCGTTCCGGCTGTGACAAAGGGTAGATTCGTCCGCGAGGAGGTGTAGCCCCGGATAGCAGATCAATTGCACAATCCCAGGCCCGATGCGGTGGTAACACGGTAGCCTTCTCCTTGGAGAACACCTGCGCGTAATCCTGGTACTCTGTAGGAACAACAGTAGACACCGCACCCTTCGCATCCTCCACAGTAGACGTTTTGCAAGGTAAAATGAGGCACTCAGCCCTACATACCTCACTCCAAGCCGTGATATCGCCAGACTTCCAGGAGATGACCGGATCATGGGTAACGAGCCAGGGGTGTCCGAGGACTAGCGGCTCCCGTGGAGCGGAGATGACGAACAGAATGATGTTCTCATGGTGCAGGGAGCCCACTTGTAACTTGATTTCCCGGCACGGTGCGTAATGAACCCAGTGCCCATGGGCTCACCGTCTAGCGCGTTGACTCGCAGGGGAGGTTGAATTGGGATAAGTTGAACTCCCAACTCCTCAGCAAGACCCATATCCAGAAAGCTGGCCGCCGCTCCGGAATCAATAAGTCCTTCCAACCTGCGCACTTTCTCTCCGACAGATAAGGTAACAGGTACATACATTTGTTTAGATGTAATGTTCAGAACGGGAGTCTCACTCACCGGTTTGGCAGTTCCGAGGCGATACCCTGGGATACGGTTAGGTCGTACCGGACATTGACGAACGAAATGACCCGACTGACCACAATACAGGCATAGTCCGTCTTGCCGACGTTGTTGTCTCACCGACCCTTGTAGAGGTGACCGTCCCAGTTGCATAGGTTCCTCCTCAGATTCTCTCCTCCGCTCTGTCGATTGCATAGGACCAGTGATCGAGAGCTCCCGAACAGTGGATGCCTTGTGTTGCACTATAAGATTATCAATAGAGATGGCTATTTTGATAAACTCATGTAGCGCAGTGATATCTCCTCGACAAGCCAACTCAGTCTGTACGTCTTTGCGCAGCCCTCTTCGGAAAACTGTGAGCAAAGCAGTCTCGCTCCATCCGCTACCGGCTGCTATAGTACGGAACTCTAAAGCGTAGTCGGCTACTGTGCGACGGCCCTGCTGAAGTTCGCACAGTTGGTCTCCCACACTACGCCCAGATACTGGGTGGTCGAACACCTCTTGAAACAGTCTCTTGAACTGAACTTCCGCATTCAGCTCGGGGACCTCAGCTGCCCAAAGCGCAGTAGCCCAATCCAGTGCTCTTCCCGTTAGCAGAGAAATCATGAAATCCACCCTGCTACGGTCATCGGAAAACATAGTACGATTATATGACAGATACAGGGACATCTGGAGTAGAAACCCCTGACATTTGCCAGGTTCCCCGTCGTACCTTGTAGGTAGAGAAATCGGAGGTGCATGACGAGGACTGACCGTGCTCGGTGTGGTGCCTTCAGCCGCACCAGCGTGGAGTAGCTGTAGGAGTTCATCCATCCGTTTCTCCTGTATCTCCCATCGCCTCTGTAATTCCGCTGGATCCATGGTAAGGGCGAGGTATTCTGTAATGAATACTCGGACAGAGTGGTAAGATCCAATCGCAGAATAGCGATGCTTTATTAGAGTACAGACAAGGGTATAGCTTAATCGTGGTCGGGCGGGCTGTGGTCAAAACCGGGCAAGGCATAGACAGGCAGAGGTACCAAAGGAGCGGGCTAGTCGTAGTCGAGGGCACAGGCACAGGATCAGAGGACGGTAATCACTGGGGTAGACAAGCAGAGGATTAAGCAATTCGTGAAGTCAAACAACAAGGCACAGGTCGGATACACGGGTAATCAAAACAACAAACTCTCTCTCTCTCTCTCTCGGAACAAAACGCTTAGCAAGTCACAAAGGAACAATACCACGCACCGACTGAACTTCTGAGCACACCTTAAATCCTACCCTAATTACGGACAGGTGTGCTCAGAACTCAGGTGAACCAGATCGAGTCTGATGACTCCCCCTCTCTGTAGATCGGGGAAGTGTCAGACTCTGTCTAGACCCAGCCAACCCCCGATCACTTACAGGAAGTAATCTACTGTTTACTCTGAAACTTATTCAGATTACACTCAAGTCACTAGTATGCAGAAATAAGGATTTGGGTTATTAAACCCTAAAATAGATGAGATGACTGTATGTGTGTGTGTGTGTGTGTGTGTGTGTGTGTGTGTGTGTGTGTGTGTGTGTGTGTGTGTGTGTGTGTGTGTGTGTGTCTTTGTCTGTGTGTGCACAGGTGTGTGATGAGTCAGTAACTCTCTCCTCTCAATTTCACACTGGGCAAAACGGGTTGAATCAACGTTGTTTCCACGTCATTTCAACCCAAAAATTAAATGTGATGATGTTGAATCAATGTGGAAAACTGATTAGATTAGAAAAAAGTAATACAATTAAGGGAATTTCCTATTTTTTTCACCCCAACTTTTAACCTAAATTCAATGACATGGTGCCATTTTTTGTTGATTTCACGTTGAATTCACGTTAGTTGACAACTCAACCAAATGTAAATCAAAACTACACGTTGAACTAACGTCTGTGCCCAGTGGGGTGTGTCTTCTACTTTACTTACCGTGCACTTTGAAGAGGAAATGATTGTCACTTTATCTGCATAAGCAATAAGAGGTTTATTTGAGTAACTATTTATTTATCAGTTCATGTTGTGTATAGTCATGTAGCAGTGGGCGTCTACCGCTGTGATCAACACAATCTATCATAGTGTATCCTTCCTCTTTCTCACTATGTCTTTCCCTCTCTCCTTTTACCCTTTTCTCTCCATCCCCTGCCCCCAACCCACATTTACTGTACACACTCATCCATACAGTAACCCCTCTCTCTGGACTTTCATTGAATGTCTATTTCTCTTTTTTACGTATTCATATTTTTTTCTCTCCCTAGGACTTTGATGACTTTATCTTTGCGTTCTTTGCGGTGGAGATGGTCATCAAGATGGTGGCGCTGGGCATCTTTGGCAAGAAGTGTTATCTAGGAGACACCTGGAACAGACTTGACTTCTTTATCGTACTGGCCGGGTGAGTCACACACACGTGCACGCACACCCTCCGCCCTGACATATAACCAGAGGATGTCCTCAGCCAAAACATGTGCTGTGATTCACGACAATGACATAGAGAGACAGCCTACATAGTCTGTCTGGGCAACATGGCACTTAGTGTATGTATGTGTGTGTGTGTGTGTGTGTGTGTGTGTGTGCGTGTGTGTGTGTGTGTGCATCCCTTTGTTTCACATTGTTGCAGTGTCTGCAAAAAATGCCAACCTCGTCTCCCTCACGAGAACACACAGCCAAACTGAGACAATAGTAACCAAGGTAACGAGTTGTCGGGTACACACTTCCTGGCAACGGTTGCATTTCTCAGCACACTGGCACTTTCTCTTCATAATCATTCCATGTGTGTGTGTGTGTGCGTGCGTGCATGCGTGCAAACGTCAACTTGATTTCAATCAGTGTTTGATAAAGATCAGAGTAAGCTAGTCCCATTTGCCTGTACTTATTTGAGTCTCTTATTACTAAGCTTCTCTTGAATGATTTCCTTTGGCATCACAGTCTGTGAAGGCCATCGATGTGTTGGACTTCATATTATAAGGTGAGATAGGGGATGGTGAAGTGAGGGCAGGTTGAAGGGTTGAGAAGGTGATTGGGACTCAGGGTCGACTGGGGTAAGAAGAAAGGGAGTGAAAAGAGGATGAGGAGGTTTGAAAAAGAGAGGGACGCCACTTCTCCAGTTTAGTGCAGGGTGACGGGGCACTGGAGTGAGGCCAGCTCTCTCCGCCTCCCTCATCCGTTCTTTCCTCTCCTCCTCTGATGAGTTTTGGAGGCCCCAGTCAATAGTGCAGTGATTCTCAGGTAGTCTCGGACAGAGGGACACTTCTGCACGTCGATCTGTCACCGCACTGGGAGTATAGAGGCTTTCCTCTGCTAGGGGGAGATACCACTGATACGTTAGATACTGAGGAGGGAAAGGAGGGGAAGAAATGAGGAGGGGGAAAGAGAGAGCAGGAGAGTAGGGGGCAGAGAAGCAATTTAGAAGGCAATCATTGTGACCACGATATCAACATTACACACTAAAAACAAATGGTTCTATATAGTGCCAAATAAGGGTTCTTTGGCTTGTAACCATAGCAGAACCCTTTTTGGTGCTATAACCCTTTTTTTGAAAGTTCTATAAAGAACCATACTCATAAGGTTCTAAATGGAACCTGTGTGGTGCTATAAAGAACCCTTTCCTGAGGTTTTATAAAGAACCATTAAAAAAAGGATCTATATAGCACCAAAAAAGGGTTCCTTTTTGAGGCTATATAGGACACTTTATATGGTTCTTTATGAACCTTTATGGTGAATGGTTCTATAAAGAACCTTTCTCAATGTTTTTGATTCTGGTTTAATAGCCATATTTTATATTCCATAGGTTTTATTATCGTGTATATTAACAAGTTGAATCAGCTGTGCTAGCTCTGGAACAGCTGGGGGTCCCTGATGAGAGACTTGAGAACTAGTGACTTAGTCAATTGTTCTCAATTGACACAAGGCCATACATGAGTCTGACACAAGACACCGTTACTGGCCATAGTCATATTTAACATGTAATAGCATAACACAACAGATTAGATCAACTAGAATGACACTCACTCAAGGTTGCACAAAAAGAGCACAAACCACACCCCAAAATATTCTAATGAGCCACCACCCCTACATTTTAATTATCACTAAAAGAGGAAAGAACAATGTTTTTGTACTGCAAAGAACTAATGAAGGGCTCAAAGGGTTCTTGGGTCAGTATGGTTCCACATTGAACATCACCCTTCCCAAAGAACCCTTGAGGAACCCAATTTTTTTTGTGTGTACCTACTGTACACCCTCCACTATACATACACTACAAGAAGTAGTCATATGGCCAAGGTTTTTGGAAGGGGAAGAATACACAGACTCAATGATAACACACTTCCATTAGTGTATTAAAGGTTTCCTTGAAACTTACCGTAAACATTGACCTCCTACCATTAATACAATCACAGACTGACAGAGAGCTGCAGAGAGACGGGAGAGACAGGAAGCAGAGAGAGAGAGCCAAGAGAAGGCAAACCCAATCCTCATTGCTACCCCTTTTCTTTCTCTCTCTCTCTCTATCTCTCTTCCTCCCTGCCCTTTCTTCTCCTTGATTTATTGATGCCCCCTCGGACTGATTCCAGACCTGTTTGGGGACAGAGGAGAGGTTACAGAGAGAGAGCGAGAACGCTTCAGAAAGGGCACAGACAATCTTAAAGTCCCCATGAACAAATTCTATCAAAACATATCCACACCGGAAGGTCCAGTTAAATGACTCTCTCCCTCTGTTGCTCTCCCTCTCTACCCCCCACCCCCTTTCTCTCCCCTCTATCCCCTGCTCCTCCTCCTCACCCCTCTTCTCCTCTCTCTACCTCTCTCTCTCTCTGTCCTTTCCTCCTCACCTCTCTTCTTCTCTCTCTCTCTCTCTCTCTCTCTCTCTCTCTCTCTCTCTCTCTCTCTCTCTCTCTCTCTCTCTCTCTCTCTCTCTCTCTCGCTCTCTCTCTCTCGCTCTCTCTCTCTCGCTCTCTCCCCCGCTCTCCAGAAGAGTGTATATAGTGCAGTGTATTTATCTGAGTGAATGTGTTTTCTCCCCCTGTACATGCCCTGCTCGTCCCCAGTCACCTGCTGTATCCAGTTCCATTAGCTAGATTATGTCTACAGACAGCACTGCACAAGTAGGTCAGGATACCCACCATAGAGTAGGAGGAAGGAGGGAGGGACGGAGGAGATAGAGGGGGAGGGAGGACATGAGGAAGGGAGGGAGGGAGGGAGGAAGAGAGGAAAGAAGAGAGGCAAGGAGGCAGAGAGGGAGAGAGGGCATGGGGAAGGGAGATAGAGATAGAGAGAGGCAGGGAGAGAATGGTGAGGAAAGGAGAGATGGAGAGAATGAGGAAGGAGCAACAGAGAAGATAGGAAAAGAAGAGAGAGGGAGAAGGCAGGCAGAACAGAACAGAGTATGATGAATGAAAAAGGTGAACAATTGATCTGTGCTCCCTCTCTCACCCTCTCCTCTCCCCAACTCTCCCTCTCTCTTCTCCTTCTCTCCCCTCTCCCTTGCTTCCTTTAACAAACTCCTCACCCCCCTTTCTCCCCCCTCCTCCTCTCCCTCTTTGACAAACTCAGATTTACTTTAATCCTGATATATTTACCGCATAGCTGCAGGTACTGTGTGTGTGCGTGTGTAGTGAGCTATCATCTAAAATAACTCTGATAGCAGAGAGAGTGAGACGGAGGGAGGGAGAGATAGCGAGAGAGAGACAGAAAGGAAAACCCCCTCTCATCTCTCCTGATGCTGCAATATGCTGTGGGACTGCAGTCTTAACACACACTGCTATCTATCATACACACACACACACACACACTCACACACACACACACACACACACACAAACAGCGCTTCTGTCAATCAGTCACAATTAATTCAGTGCTGAATAACTCCCACTGCAGCTTGCCTGTTAGCGACCCCCCAGAGAATAGAATTATACCACTAACTGACAAATGTCATCAGAAGAGACAGAGGTAACTGAGTTGGCTGATCCAGTATATAATGACAGATGAGGGAGGGAAGGAGAGAAAATGGAGCATGGAGAGAGAAAGAGAGAACATGGTGGTTTTAGCTGTAGGAAGAAATTCTCCTTAACCACTGATGCAGTTAATAATAATATTATTTCATCCTTTTAATGAATAACATAGGATCTGATCCTACATCTGCAGTTAAAGGCCATTTTTACAATCCTATGGATGAAATTAAGCAAATAATAGTCTCTATGCCAGTGATGTGTCTGTGTGTGTTACTCTATTGTAAGATAATAATATTTTATTGTTCACTTTGATTGGGCAAACACACAGGCTAATGGCAACTATAGCCGTGATACAATACTAATTAACCACTATTATAAAGTCATTATATATCTATTATAATGTTATAATACAAGGGAGGGTTGGCGCGCACTGTCATTTACTGGTGTAAGGCTACTGATGTTAGTCTGATGAACAGAGGGATAAAGATTGGGAGGGAGAGGGAAAGCGAGAGAGAGAGACTTCTGTGTAGTAGGGAGGAGAGTGAGAAGTAATCTGAGGACAGAAGCCCTAGGAATCTAGCAAAATCTTTTTCATCTCTCTCCTCCACCTCTCCCTCCCTCCCTCCCTCCCTCGCTCCCTGCCTCCCTTAACCATCCCTCCCTCCAACTCAATCTCCCACGCCTCCCCTCAATTCCTCCTTTCCTCGCATACTCCCCCTCTCACTCCCTCCTTCTCTCCCTCTCTCCCTCCTGTCCTGGCAGTAAACATCTGCTGCCAGGTGGTATGAGAGAGAGAGAAAGAGAAAACAAAAATGAGAGAGAGAGAAGGAGAATGATAATGAGAGAGAGTAAACGAGAATGAGAGGGAGAATGAGAAACGAGAAAATGAAATAAGGTAGAACCAGCAGATGATAGCTTTATACGGGTAAGACATTCAATCATTAATTGGAAAGACTGTTGATTTCTATAGTAGGCTATAAATCACATAATTTTAATTGGAGCAGGTACAGTATGTCAATATAACCAATACAGATGTTACCTCAGGACAATCTACTGGGTCTGGCATTGTTTCACGTCCTCCCTCGATCTGCCTCTCTCTCATACTTTACCTATTTTAGTGATGTGTGTGTCTGTGTTCGTGTGTGTGTGTGTGTCTCAGCGTGTTTGTGTGTCTGTGTGCATCAGCTTGTGTGTGTGTTAGTGTGTAAGTTTGTGTGTGGGTGTGTGTGTGTGTGTTTATGCGTTAGTGTGTGTGTGAGTGGGGTTGTTTGTGTGTGTGTGTACCTTCTGCCATGCTACTGTTGACTGTCTGTGTGTTGTTGTTAGGGTACAGATGGGAATGTGTGTGTTTGCCATCCTTCATGGGCCAGTCTGCTTTTCCATGCACACACTGATAAGTGAGGACAAAGCAAGGGATAGTCTGGCACCACGCCCAGGGGAGGGTGTGTGTGTACGTGTGTGTTTGAGTGTTTGAGTGATCGTTCCCGTACGTATTTGTAACAGGATTTGTGTTTGTATATGCGATTTTGTTTTTGTAACGTGTTACGTACATGTGTGTGTGTGTTTATGGTGTATATAGCTGTTTTGCATTAGCTCCATGTGTGTTTGTGTGTGTGTGTCTGGGACTTTCAGGATTTGTAGATTCTACTCACGCAAAATCTGACTCAAGGTTGGGCATTCCCATCCTCCCTCCTATACTCCCCCTCCTCTATCTCTCTCTCCTTTTCTATCAGTCACACTGCAGCAGCCACATCTGGTTCTGATCAAGCTTAGTTTCAAGCTAATGCTAATGCTAGCTAAGGCTAAATCCTCCCTATGACCTACAGTACAGTATATGTACTTTGTGTAATTGTTCTGATGAAGGCCATTGATGGCTGAAATGTTCATCTTTTAACTTGAATAAGGTCTAAATTAGTTTTTAATTGGTGAGCGAGCGTTGCACCTTTTCCTTTTCAATCATTATAATTTTTTGGGTTTCAATTTTGTTTGTCACTTGCTTCATGAACAACAGGTGTAGAATAACAGTGAAATGCTTACTTACGGGCCCTTCCCAACAATGCAGAGAGAAAAATAGAGGAATAATAGAAAAATAATACACAATGAGTAACGATAACTTGGCTATATACACAGGGTACCAGTACCGAGTCGATATGCAGGGGTACGAGGTAATTGAGGTAGATATGTAGATATGGGTAGGGGTAAAGTGACTAGGCAACAGGATAAATAATAAACAGTAACAGCAGCGTATGTGATGAGTCAAAAGAGTTAGTGCAAAAAGGGTCAATGCAGATAGTTTGGGTAGCTATTGGTTAACTATTTAACTAACTATTTAGCAGTCTTATGGCTTGGGGGTAGAAGCTGTTCAGGGACCTGTTGGTTCCAGACTTGGTGCATCGGTACCGATTGCCGTGCGGTAGCAGAGTTAACAGTCTGTCACCTCCACTCACGTTGTTTGAGCACCCTCCACTTCTTTCCAAGGCTAGCGTAGCCATTAGCTTTCAAGTCAATTTAATGTAGCTTAGATTATTTCAGCCTCTAACCCAATGACGATACCATACTTGCCTCACTATAGCCTTAACTTAACCCATTGCCCAAACACCTTCATTGCATGCTTCACTGTAGCTTAATCTTAGCTTCTGCCTGTAGTTCTCTCACTATGCTGGTTGGCTACTGCAGCCTGGTCTGCTAACTGTTTATCCATTTACCTTCTCTCTCTGGTCTCTGTGGCCCTACGGCCATCTGTTACCCCAAACTGTCAGCCAGGAGACCGTGGCAGGGGTAATGCCTGCCTGCTCACACACACACACACACACACACACACACACACACACACACACACACACACACACACACACACACACACACACACACACACACACACACACACTGATCAGGTGAAGCAGATAGAGAGAGGCTAGAGCCTGCGCCAGGGATATCCCCATGCCCGAGGGGAAAGCACACACACCTGCGCATATGCAAACACACCCACACACATGGACACACATAAACACACACACACTCTCTCGTTGAATGAGTGACTCACAAAGATGCAGTACACACAGACACAGACACGCACACACACACACACATACATACACACACCTACATGTGTTGTGAGTTTGTGGGACAGACTGACTTGGAGTCAGAGAGAGGAGGGAATTCCTTCATCTGCGTGCCTCCAAGACACACATGTGGACAACAGCTGTTACACACACACCTCGCAATACCAGAGAGAGAGAGAGAGAGAGAGAGAGAGAGAGAGAGAGAGAGAGAGAGAGAGAGAGAGAGAGAGAGAGAGAGAGAGAGAGAGAGAGAGAGAGAGAGAGAGAGAGAGAGAGAGAGAGAGAGGAGCAGTGGAGCACAAACAATGTTGTAAATTCAACCTATATTATTCTGTTTATTTATTTTCCCTTTTGTACTTCAACTACTTGCACATTGTTACAACACTGTATATAGCCAATAATATAACATTTGAAATGTATATATTCTTTTAAAGCTGTTGTGAGTGTAATGTTTACTAATGTTTCCCTTGTTTATTTCCCTTTTGTTTATTGTCAATTCCATTTGCTTTGGCAATGTAAACATATGTTTCCCATGCCAATAAAACCCTTTGAATTGAAATGAATTGAGAGGAGAGAGAGAGAGAGAGAGAGAGAGAGAGAGAGAGAGAGAGAGAGAGAGAGAGAGAGAGAGAGAGAGAGAGAGAGAGAGAGAAGGCATTCTATAAATTCTACCCCACCATAACAATGGAATTTATTAGGCTGCAGATACAGTGCATTCGGAAAGTATTCAGACCCCTTCCCTTTTTCCACATTTTGTTACGTTACAGCCTTATTCTGAAATTGATTAAATAAAACATTTTCCTCACCAATCTACACACAACACCCCATAATGACAAAGTGATAACAGGTTTTTAGAATTTTTTGCAAATGTATAAAAATAAAGAACAGAAAAACCTTATTTACATATGTAATCAGACCCTTTGCTATGAGACTCGAAATTGAGCTCAGGTGCATCCTGTTTCCATTGATCATCCTTGAGATGTATCTACAACATGACTGGAGTCCACCTGTGGTAAATTCAATTGTTTGGACATGATTTGGAAAGGCACACACCTGTCTATACAAGGTCCCACAGTTGACAGTGCATGTCAGAGGAAAAACCAAGCCATGAGGTTGAAGGAATTGTCCGTAGATCTCCGAGACAGGATTGTGTCGAGGCATAGATCTGGGGAAGGGTACCAAAAAAATTCTGCAGCATTGAAGGCCCTCAAGAACACAGTGGCCTCCATCATTCTTACATGGAAAAAGTTTGGAACCACCAAGACTCTTCCTAGAGCTGGCCGCCTGGCCAAACTGAGCAATCGGGGGAGAAGGGCCTTGGTCAGGGAGGTGACCAAGAACCCGTTGGTCACTCTGACAGAGCTCCAGAGTTCCTCTCTGGAGATGGGAGAAACTTCCAGAAGGATAACCATCTCTGCAGCACTCCACCAATCAGGCCTTTATGGTAGAGTGGCCAGACGGAAGCCACTCCTCAGTAAAAGGCACATGACAGTCCGCTTGGAGTTTGCCAAAAGGCTTATAAAGGACTCTCAGACCATGAGAAACAAGATTCTCTGGTCTGACGAAACCAAGATTGAACTCTTTGGCCTGAATGCCAAGCGTCATGTCTGGAGGAAATGTCTGGCACCATCCCTACGGTGAAGCATGGTGGTGTCAGCATCATGCTGCGGGGATGTTTTTCAGCGGGACTGGGAGACTAGTCAAGATCGAGGGAAAGATGAACCGAGCAAAGTACAGAGAGATCCTTGATGAAAACCTGCTCCAGAGCGCTCAGGACCTCAGACTGGGGCAAAGGTTCACCTTCCAACAGGACAACGACCCTAAGCACACAGCCAAGACAACGCAGGAGTGGCTTCGGGACAAGTCTCTGAATGTCCTTGAGTGGCCCAGCCAGAGCCCGGACTTGAACCCGATCGAACATCTCTGGAGAGACCTGAAAATAGCTGTGCAGCGACGCTCCGCATCCAACCTGGCAGAGCTTGAGAGGATCTGCAGAGAAGAATGGGAGAAACGACCCAAGTACAGGTGTGCCTAGCTTGTACCCAAGAAGACCCGAGGCTGTAATAGCTGCCAAAGGGGCTTCAACATATGTCAGCTATTAATGGAAGATATAAGAAACATATACCCTTGAACAGGGTTGGGTAGTAACTTGATTACATTTAATCAGTTACATGTAATCTAATTATTATTATTATTTTCTCTCTCTCTCTCTCTCTCTCTCTCTCTCTCTCTCTCTCTCTCTCTCTCTCTCTCTCTCTCTCTCTCTCTCTCTCTCTCTCTCTCTCTCTCTCTCTCTCTCTCTCTCTCTCTCTCTCTCTCTCTCTCTCTCTCTCTCTCTCTCTCTCTCTCTCTCTCTCTCTCTCTCTCTCTCTTTCACTTTCTCTTTCTCACCTCTCTCTGTGCAACCACCTCTACTTCACTGCAATGGTTCTGGGAACTCCCACTCCCACTCCCACTCCCTGCAGTAGAACATAAAAGCTTTTTCTCTCTGAAGGTTAAGAACAGCCATGATCTTATAGTAGTCTTGTCTTTATAACATCCTCTTCTTAATGACCAGTGATTCACTCTGCTATTGATGTCTGAAGAGGGATACACAGTAGCATATGGTCGCTGGTCCCGTTAGAGGGATGTGTGTGTGCTTGTATGTGTGTGTGGGTGTGTATGCATGCAGCTCTTAATCAGTCCAGGTCTTGCAGTTCAAGTGGCTTTTATGCATGAGAGAGAGTGTTTGCCAAGACACACTCGATACAACCAGACACACACACAGACAATTTGAGGAAATTGACAAGCACAGATTGAATAATGAGACATTAGCAAATGAATTACCCAGAGTGAGAATATGTTTTACATTTACTCTGTGATTAAACATATTTTAATGCTGTTCCAGTGTTCCTTATGACTGTCCCACTCTCAGCTCAGCTAGCGTGCGTAGGCAATAGACCAGGGTTATTCAAATCTACGACATCTACTGCTGGTTTTCTGTTCTACCTGATGGCACCCACCTGGTGTCCCAGGTCTAAATCAGTCCCTGATTAGAGCGGAAGAATAAAAAAAATGCAGTGGAAGTGGCTTCAATGTTTATATTTGAATTTGAGGGCAATAGAGGATTTTACACACACAGGTTGAATCAACATTGTTTCCACGTCATTTCAATGAAATGACGTTGAACCAACGTGGAATAGACATTGAATTGATGTATGTGCCCAGTGGGATGATATCACATTTTTGTGTAGACTGGCTGGGGCATGGTACTAACAGTGTCTGTGTTTGGTTTGTTCCAGGATGCTGGAGTACTCTCTGAACCTGCAGAACGTGAGTTTCTCGGCGGTGAGAACGGTTCGAGTTCTGAGACCCCTCCGAGCCATCAACAGGGTACCTAGTGAGTAACAACCCCTTTCCTTTCCTCCCATCCCTCCCTCCTCTGTCCCTACTAACCAGACAGTGGTTAAATCAGGGTTATTAGCCATAGCCAATCTCTCTGTGTTTCTTTGATGAGGCTGATTTGTCTGGGATCTGATTCCACTCCGCTTTGATTTGCTTGCTCCCACCTTTCTGTGTTATCTCTCTCTCGCTCTCTTTCTCGCTCTTGCTCTCTCTCTCTCTCTATCCTCCGCTCTCTTTCCCCTCTCTCTATGCCCTCTCTCTCTCTCTTTATCTCTCTCTCTATCCTCCTTTCTGTTTCACCTCTCTGCCTTCTCTCTCTCCATCTCTCTTTCTCCACCATGCTGTATATCTGAGGGTGTCTCTCAGTCCCCATCAGTCTTTAATGAGTCCGGATTGAATTCTCTAATAAACACATTACTGTCCCTGTGTGGATGTATGCAGCCCATTCCCACACTCATCTACTGCCCATCCCTCTTACTCAACCCCAGGCCTCCCCTATTACACCCACCTCCACCTATGCTGCTCAGAGAGACAGCCTTTTAGATTGAGAGGAAGGGTGTGTGTGTGCGTGCGCCCAGGTGGGGGTGGGTGAGTGGGATATGTGTGACTCCCATGCCCCATGTTGTGTCAAGGGCTCTCTGCAATTTAGTACTCCTGTCAGTCAAATCCTGGGTCACACACACACATGCATGCACACACACACACACACACACAACACACACACACACACACACACACACACACACACACACACACACACACTCTCGCTCTCTCGCTCTCTCATTAGGTAGTCCATCCCTCTAATCACAGTCCTAATGGTACATTAATGTGATGATGATTTTCCCTGTCCCTCTCCCTGCTGTGAAATGTCATTGTGGGGATGGGAACTCTTGATTTGGGGATGCGCAAACTGTCTTCACACCCTCCCCTCTCCAGTCTAATCAGGGCATGTGGTGAAGCGTTAAGATGCTCAGAATAAATGCATCCATCATCAGGGAGATAATGTCCACTGGGAGAACTAGCTGATTTGTTTTCAAAACTGTCTCAAGTTTTTGGGACTATGGCATTGGAATATTGAGGAAGAAACTCCTTTTTCAATATGTTTTTTTGGCAGAAATATTTTTGAAACTCATTGTATAGTTCTCTATTACAATACTCTGCATCCATTTTCCTTCACTTAATTCTGTCTCTCCCCTTAGGCCAGCCTTCCCTCATTGTAATGGCTGCTCCATCATATCTTGTCAAATGTATGTCTAATGCTGTCAATTCTGTCAATTACAGCTAGAATGTTTCCGTCTCTGCTTTTCCAATATTTCTTTATCTCAATTGTATCAGTCTCAGTCTCCTATATTTTATTTATTTATTTTATTTAACCATTATATGATCAGGGAGTCATACTGAGACCAATGTCTCTTTTACAGATGATCCCTGAATAACATAAATTACAGAAAATATACAAATCAAAATATAAATACAAAATGCAAGCAGAAAGAAAGAAAAACACGGTCATAAAAAATTAACATATTCATCAGTAGTAAGGTCCTCAATCAGCTTTCTGAATTGCCCTAGAGGCACCAGAACAAAATATTTAAGAACAATTTGAAGGTGTTCCACAAATAAGGTGCAAGAAAACTAAAAGCTGATTTACCTAACTCAGTAGAGACCAAAGGAATTTGCCATCCCTGAGACAGGTGTGGTAACCCGTATGTCTAAAGTTTAGTAATGATGTTTAGTGGGACTTTTTGTAAAAGGGTTTTATAAATGAAAACATAACAATGTATCAACCTCAAAGAGGGCCAACCAGCTTTCTGGTAGAGAATGCATTGATGAGTACTAAAATTTGTCGCCCGTAATAAAGTGCAGTGCACTATGATAAACTAACGGCTTTAATGAAGGGGCTGCTATCATATAAACTCAGCAAAAAAAGAAACGTCCCTTTTTCAGGACCCTGTCTTTCAAAGATAATTTGTAAAAATACAAATAACTTCACAGATCTTAATTGTAAAGGGTTTAAACACTGTTTCCCATGCTTGTTCAATGAACCATAAACAATTAATGAACATGCACCTGTGGAACGGTCGTTAAGACACTAACAGCTTACAGACGGTAGGCAATTAAGGTCACAGTTATGAAAACTTAGGACACTAAAGAGGCCTTTCTACTGACTCGGAAAAACACCAAAAGAAAGATGCCCAGGGTCCCTGCTCATCTGCGTGAACGTGCCTTAGGCATGCTGCAAGGAGGCATGAGGACTGCAGATGTGGCCAGGGCAATGTCCGTACTGTGAGACGCCTAAGACAGCGCTACGGGACGGACAGCTGATCGTTCTCGCAGTGGCAGACCACGTGTAACAACACCTGCACAGGATCGGTACATCCGAACATCACACCTGCGGGACAGGTACAGGATGGCAACAACATCCTAAGGGTCCCAGAGATAAAATGTAGCATAGTTTTGTTTGATAAAATCAATTTTTATATTCAAATGTAGGAACTGGGTTCTACAGTTTGAACCCCTGCTGTCTCTGGCTCCACACCCACCCCGCCCCGACATCTAGATGTGTGAAGGTTAGGCAGACTGTCGTTCAGATAGAGCCTGATCAACCGTGGAGGCAATAGCATACACAACAGTATCATCGGCATACAAGTGCAGGTTACAATTATTTACAGCCAATATTGTTAATGTTAACAGTAAAAAGTACAGGACTGTCACAAGTGTAGAGAGGAGTAGGCAGGAGGCAGTCGCAGGTTTAGAACTACTGAATTTATTAAAGCACTATAGCTTAAAGCGGGATGAAACCCACAGTGAAAAATATAAAGTACTCAGGAAATAGTAGGAGAGATTCCTCTCAGGATAACAAGCAACATATACAATGACCGACAAAGACAAATAGCAGAGGGAGTATATACAGTGGCTTGCGGAAGTATTCACCCCCCTTGGCATTTTTCCTATTTTGTTGCCTTACAACCTAGAATTAAAATAGATTTTTGGGGGGTTTGTATCATTTGATTTACACAACATGCCTAACACTTTGAAGATGCAAAATATTTTTTCTTGTGAAACAAACAAGAAATAAGTAAAAAATAAAATAAAAAATACTTAAACGGGCATAACTATTCACCCCCCCAAAGTCAATACTTTGTAGAGCCACTTTCTGCAGCAATTAGAGCTGCAAGTCTCTTCGGGTATGTCTCTATAAGCTTGGCACATCTAGCCACTGGGATTTTTGCCCATTCTTCAAGGCCAAACTGCTCCAGCTCCTTCAAGTTGGATGGGTTCCGCTGGTGTACAGCAATCTTTAAGTCATACCACAGATTCTCAATTGGATTGAGGTCTGGGCTTTGACTAGGCCATTCCAAGACATGTAAATGTTTCCCCTTAAACCACTCGAGTGTTGCTTTAGAAGTATGCTTAGGGTCATTGTCCTGCTGGAAGGTGAACCTCCGTCCCAGTCTTAAATCTTTGGAAGACTGAAACAGGTTTCCCTCAAGAATTTCCCTGTATTTAGCGCCATCCATCATTCCTTCAATTCTGACCAGTTTCCCAGTCCCTGCCGATGAAAAACATCCCCACAGCATGATGCTGCCACCACCATGCTTCACTGTGGGGATGGTGTTCTCGGGTGATGAGAGGTGTTGGGTTTGCGCCAGACATAGCGTTTTCCTTGATGGCCAAAAAGCTCAATTTTAGTCTCATCTGAGTACCTTCTTCCATATGTTTGGGGAGTCTCCCACATGCCTTTTGGCGAACACCAAATGTGTTTGCTTATTTTTTTCTTTAAGCAATGGCTTTTTTTCTGGCCGCTCTTCCGTAAAGCCCAGTTCTGTGGAGTGTACGGCTTAAAGTGGTCCTATGGACAGATACTCCAATCTCTTCTGTGGAGCTTTGCAGCTCCTTCAGGGTTATCTTTGGTCTCTTTGTTGCCTCTCTGATCAATGCCCTCCTTGCCTGGTCCGTGAGTTTTGATGGGCGGCCCTCTCTTGGCAGGTTTGTTGTGGTGCCATATTCTTTCCATTTGTTAATAATGGATTTAATGGTGCTCCGTGGGATGTTCAAAGTTTCATTTTTTTAAATAACCCAACCCTGATCTGTACTTCTCCACAACTTTGTCCCTGACCTGTTTGGAGAGCTCCTTGGTCTTCATGGTGCCGCTTGCTTGGTGGTGCCCCTTGCTTAGTGGTGTTGCAGACTCTGGGGACTTTCAGAACAGGTTTATATATACTGAGATCATGTGACAGATCATGTGACACCTAGATTGCACACAGGTGAACTTTATTTGACTTCTGAAGGTAATTGGTTGCACCAGATCTTATTTAGTGGTTTCATAGCAAAGGGGGTGAATACATATGCACCACTTTTCGTTTTTTATTTTTTTGAATTTTTTGAAACAAGTACTTTTTTTCATTTCACTTCACCAATTTGGACTATTTTGTGTATGTCCATTACATGAAATACAAATAAAAATCCATTTAAATTACAGGTTGTAATGCAACAAAATAGGAAGAACGCCAAGGGGGATGAAACATTTTGCAAGGCACTGTATACAGTGATAGAGTGGGGATTGGAACCAGGTAATGATGATGAGACAAATCCGGGGTTGATGAGTGAAGGGCGGCAGCAGCTAGAAAGCCGGCGACGCCGAACGCCTGCGCTGGACAGGAGGGGGAGCCAAAGCGAAGGCTGGTGTGACAAGGACCCAGAATCGACCCCTGCGGGATACCTTTCGTAATATCCAGGAAACCTGAATTAACACCATCAGTAGATATACATTGAGTTCTAACTGGCAACTACTTTTGAAGCCAGTTACATTCAGCCTAGCCTAGGGCAATTGAGGAAAGCCTCTGACTTAGCAGTGAGTGATCAACAGCAGCAAAAGCCTTTGACAGGTCAATGAAGAGGGCAGCACAATGTTGCCTTTTAGCCATACAGTTAACCACATAATTTATAACTAGGAATGCAGCAGAGAGTGCTATGACCTGGTCTAAAACCTAACTGATGTACATTTAGAATACATTTCAAAAATAGGAAAGATCTTAGCTGAGAATTTTATCAAGGATTGTAATATTTTAGCTAGGCAAGAAAGTTTAGAAATAGGCCAATAATTATTTAGGTCACAAGGGTCACCACCTTTGTGAAGGGGAAGTACATGGGCCGCCTTCCAAACCTTGGGAATAGTACCAGATATAATCGTCAGGTAAAAAATATGGATTAATTAGTCAGCAGTCAGGGGGGCAGAGAGCTGCAGCAAAAATTGATCAAGCATATCAGCTCCAGTGGATTTGTTTTTACATATATCTCAAGCAAGGCATCTACCACATCATAGATAGTAAATTGTTGAAATGAAAACAAAGATTCACTAGAAGTTGACAGGTTAACCGTCGAGTCAGCTAGAGGCTGGAAGAGGGAAGAGCAGTAGATTGACTAACCAGGGTGAACTACACCATCATTTGTCTCAAATAAAAAGCCTGCCGAGATAAAATAATGAATAAAAGCATCACTTATCCCATTATTTTCAGTTATGCTGCCAGAGTAAGACAGAACTTGCTTAGAAGAGGAATTTGTACGCTTCTGTGTGTTTACTAATTTCCAAAATTTAGAAAGATCACCAGCAGTCAGAGATAGAGCTTAAAAAGTAGCTTGATTTAGCTTTCTTAATCGAGATAATACATCAGTTTCTCAATTGTCTTAAAGATTGCCAGTCCACTACAGAGTCAGTTTTCCTTGCTTTGGTCCAGGCCTGATTTCTCATCTGAATGAGCTCAGATAACTCAGAAGGAAAACAAAGGGTTCCATCTATCTTTGACTCTGAATTGATTAAAAGAGGCCAGAGGAATAAATATAGAGCATACATTTTCTAGAGCCAACTCATGGTCAGGAATACAGGAGACAGTGGCTAAATCAGAGTAGAACATGTCATGTAAAAACCCTTGAGCAGAAAACTTTAAAAAATGTATATTTTTAATTAAACAAGGATTAGTATTTTGCTGTTTCGTATCTCTAATACATACTACATACTATGGGACAATGATCACTGAGATCATATGCAAAAATAATTTATGGTGGTTATTAGTAAGAATTAAATCAATCAATTAAGAGTGAACATGGTTTTTCACATTTAGCCGTGTAGGTTTTGAGATCAATTAAGTCAGATTAAAACCAATTCATATACTCTTAAATTGATTTGAGGCCGGGGAGAGCCAATCCAGATTCAAATCCCCTAAAATGAGCAACTCTGACGACAGTTTAACACTCAGATATAGCACTATTAGCATTCGCCATGGCCACAGGGGGGCGGTAAATCCCAGCAACAAATAAATGTTTATTCTGGTTTATGGACACATCTACAACCAGGAGCTCAACTTTCTTGGGAACAGAAATATTTAAAGATTGGGACTCCATGAAATTAGATTTTACATATATGGCCACTCCTGCCCCTTTCTGTAACCTGTCACATCTAAATACATTATAATAATTTACTTCAATGTACTTTATCAGAGATAGAACCAATTAACCATGTTTCTGAGAGAAGCAGAATGTCAGGACATTAGTCCTGTACCCAAATGTCAATTGTGTCAATTTTTGTCCCTGGAAGAGGGAAGAGCATTGCTCCATTCTGGGTGTGCGCAGGAGGTCTTGGTGTGGCTCCTGTTGCAGGGTTGGGACTGCCATGGAGGGCAGGAGTGTCCCAGGCCTGTCCTGGGGATGGGAGTAGGGAGGGTTATGGGGGGAATTGAGGAGGGTGGTGTGGAGGGCAGTGTGGCTGGCGAAGCTCCAAATTCTCAGCATATGAGGGCTGATACATGGTGTGGGCTGCATCATGTGGTGCACTACCCTCGACAGTGTTTTGCCAGATCCTAGGGTAGTGGTCGGTGCTGTGTAGCGCTGGGCTGATTTAAGGTGGGTCTGGTAAAGCTGTGCTGAGGCGGGCCGGGTCTAGTAGAGCTGTGTTGTGATGGGCCGGGTCTGGTTGTGCTGTGCTGAGGCGGGCCGGATCTGGTAGAGCTGTGCTGTGATGGCCCGGGTTTGGTTGTGCTGTGCTGTGATGGGCCGGGTCTGGTTGAGTTGTGCTGTGATGGGCCGGGTCTGGTTAAGCTGTGCTGTGATGGGCCGGCTGACGCACCAGGCTGATCTCCTCCTCTATAAGATGCTGTGTTACTGCAGGTGTCACATGTGAGAGAGGCATTCTCAGGGCTGTGTCTGCTGCAGGCGAGGGAGGGAGCGGGACACTGGGGACTACATACTGGGGCACAGAGGCTGTTGTAGGTAGTGACAGTGGAGAGGTTTTAAGTTCAGCAGCAAGAGGTTTTATTTGGTCGAAGTAGTGGACAAATTGATCCAGACTGGCCTCCGAACCTTGAACCATCACAGTGCCGTTATTATAAATATTAATGTTACATTTGGGGGTGGAATCAATGTACAGTTGCCTCATTGTTTTGCTGTCTGACATTTTGGAGAGCTGTGTGCCAAGCATTAGGTTCATCCATGTAGAACAGAAGGTCTCCTTTTATTTCCATGTTTGCTATTAGTATGAAGTCTGCCCTCAGAGTCTCTGGGGATCCTCTTAGCAACTTTTTTCCTGACTCACCTGTAAGATTTTCAGGATATGTGTTGGCAAGGTCGCTGAAACAATGCTTAGAGAATGCATCTCCATGGTGAGCTCTTTAAACTATCTAGAATGATGTGCATCACCTCTTGAAGAAAGCACTTACTCATTTAAATCCCTAGAGTCGATTGACGCCCTGGTACAAAAAAAATCCCCATTAAAATGTGTCAATTTAAGCTAGAGATATCTGTTTTTTTGCATTGGATGTGTCTCAATCCACATAATAATAATATGCCATTTAGCAGACGCTTTTATCCAAAGCGACTTACAGTCATGCGTGCATACATTTTTGTGTATGGGTGGTCCCGGGGATCGAACCCACTACCTTGGCGTTACAAGCGCCGTGCTCTACCAGCTGAGCTACAGAGGACCACGTGTCACACTTCCGCATCTGTGGTGAAAGGTGGCAGAGCTATAGCGGACCATGAGACATACCGAAAATCAGTATTCTCACGTAAACTTCTGTAGCATCTGAACGGTTTGTTCTGTCTTACTCTGTGATTGCCAACAAGGGTTTTGCCACCAAGTACTAAGTCATGTTTTGCAGAGGGGTCAAATACTTATTTCCCTCATTAAAATGCAAATCAATTTATAACATTTTTGACATGCATTTTTCTGGATTTTTTTGTCGTTATTCTGTCTCTCACTGTTCAAATAAACCTACCATTAAAATTATAGACTGATCATTCCTTTGTCAGTGGGCAAACGTACAAAATCAGCAGGGGATCAAATACTTTTTTCCCTCACTGTATACACTACCAGTCACAAGTTTGGACACACCTACTCATTCAAGAGTTTTTCTTTATTTTCACTATTTTTTACATTGTAGAATAATAGTGAAGAAATCAAAACTAAGAAATAACAGATATGGAATCATGTAGTAACCAAAAAAGTGTTAAACAAATCAAAATATATGTTATATTTGAGATTCTTCAAATAGCCACCCTTTGCCTTGATGGCAGCTTTGCACACTCTTGGCATTCTCGCAACTAGCGTCATGAGGTAGTCACCTGGAATGTATTTCAATTAACAGGTGTGCCTTCTTAAAAGTTTATTTGTGAAATGTATTTCCTTCTTAATGCGTTTGAGCCAATCAGTTGTGTTGTGACAAGGTAGGGGTGGTATACAGAAGATAGCTCTATTTGGTACTAGACCAAGTCCATATTATGGCAAGAACAGCTCAAATAAGCAAAGAGAAACGACAGTCCATCATTATTTTAAGACATGAAGGTCAGTCAATACGGAACATTTCAATAATTTTTCAAGTTTCTTCAAGTGCAGTCGCAAAAACCATCATGCCCTTTGATGAAACTGACTCTCATGAGGACCACCACAGGAAGGAGTTACCTCTGCTAAAGAGGGTAAGTTCATTAGAGTTACCAGCCTCAGAAATTGCAGCCTAAATAAATGCTTCACAGAGTTCAAGTCACAGGTCGAATTGCTGCAAAGAAACCACTACTAAAGGACACCAATAAGAAGAAGAGACCTGCTTGGGCCAAGAAACACGAGCAATGGACATTAGACCGGTGGAAATTTGTCCTTTGGTCTGGAGTCCAAATTTGAGATTTTTGGTTCCAACCGCCGTGTCTTTGTGAGATGCAGAGTAGGTGAACGGATGATCTCCACATGTGTGGTTCCCAACGTGAAGCATGGGGGAAGAGGTGTGATGGTGTGGGGGTGATTTGCTGGTGACACTGTCAGTGATTTATTTAAAATTCAAGGCACACTGAACCAGCATGGCTACCACAGCATTCTGCAGAGAAACGCCATCCCATTTGGTTTGCGCTTAGTGGGACTTTGTTTTTCAACAGGACAATGACCCAAAACACACCTCCAGGCTGTGTAAGGGCTATTTGACCAAGGAGAGTGATGGAGTGCTCCAACAGATGACCTGGTCTCCACAATCACCCGACCTCAACCCAATTGAGATGGTTTGGGATGAGTTGGACCGCAGAGTGAAGGACAAGCAGCCAACATGTGCTCAGCATGTGTGGGAACTCCTTCAAGACTGTTGGAAAAGAATTAAAATGAAGCTGGTTGTGAGAATGCCAAGAATGTGCAAAGCTGTCATCAAGGCAACAGGTGGCTACTTTGAAGAATCTAAAATCTAAAATATATTTTGATTTGTTTAACACTTATTTTGGTTACTACACGATTCCATATGTGTTATTTCATAGTTTTGATGTCTTCACTATTATTCTACAATGTAGAAAATAGTAAAAAATTAAGTAAAACCCTTGAATGAGTAGATCAAACGTTTGGACACACCTACTCATTCAAGGGTTTTTCTTTATTTTTACTATTTTCTACATTTTCACAAAGACAGGGTGGTTGGAACCAAAAATCTCAAATTTGGACTCATCTGACCAAAGGACAGATATCCACAGGTCTAATGTCCATTGCTCGTGTTTCTTGGCCCAAGCAAGTCTCTTCTTCTTATTGGTGTCCTTTAGTAGTGGTTTCTTTGCAGCAATTCGACCATGAAGGCCTGATTCACGCAATCTCCTCTGAACAGTTGATGTTGAGATGTGTCTGTTACTCGAACTGAATTATTTATTTGGGCTGCAATTTCTGAGACTGGTAACTTTAATGAACTTATCCTCTGCAACAGAGGTAACTCTGGGTCTTCCTTTCCTGTGGCAGTCCTCATGAGAGCCAGTTTCATCATAGCGCTTGATGGTTTTTCGACTGCACTTGAAGAAACTTTCAAAGTTCTTGAAATGTTCCGTATTGATGGACCTTCATGTCTTAATGTAATGATGGACTGTTGTTTCTCTTTGTCTTATTTGAGCTGTTCTTGCCATAATATGGACTTGGTCTAGTACCAAATAGAGCTATCTTCTGTATACCACCCCTACCGTGTCACAACATAACTGATTGGCTGAAACGCTTTAAGAAGGACAGAAAATCCCCAAATTAACTTTTAACAAATCACACCTGTTATTTGAAATGCATTCCAGGTGACTACATCATGAAGCTTGTTGAGCGAAAGCCAAGAGTTTGCAAAGCTGTCATCAAGGCAACAGAATCTCAAATATAAAATATATTTTGATTTGTTTAACATTTTTTTGTTTTTTTGGTTACTACATGATTCCATATGTGTTATTTCATAGTTTTGATGTCTTCACTATTTTGTAGAAAATAGTAAAAATAAAGAAAAACCCTTGAATGAGAAGGTGTGTCCAAACTTTTGACTGGTTATATATATATATATATATATATATATATATATATATATATATATATATATATATATATTTCCTGAGTAAAAAAAAAATATCTCCTAGATTTAGGACAGACACTTCAAAACCTTGTTTCTTATGATTTATTTTTGGACTGTCCCTTTTGCCATTTATGAATGTGTTATTCAACGTGTTTCTATGGACTTTAGTAGTAAAGGTCAAAATCAATATTTTATCAAATAATTGTTTTATATACTGTAAAAAAATATTATACTTAAAGGGGTCCTAAAATTCAAAATCAAATAGCTAAATGATCCATAGTATGACCATCTTAAAACAATTCCATATGTCAGCTTAGCACCTCCCCCCCCCCAACTTCTTAGACTCAAAATGATTAAATAATGCACCTATAGATAAATGCAATTTTTAAACAATGCACTTTTTTTTATGAAACAAGACATTACACATAAATTAAGATACTCTCTCAATGTTCAGGATGTTCCCACCTTCTTTCCATGTGCTCTTTTGCTTGTTTGTTACTTCGTCTGAATGCTTGTTTCACTATCAAGGCCTGAACTATCCTCCAGAAACCCCTTAGAAATCCGTCCTCTTTCTCCCTCTGTCAGTTTCATGTTTGTTTATCTAGGTCCTAATTTTTCTTTTTCTCCTTGTTGGGTTTATAGTCCCCCAATCCCATTCCTTCCTTGTGTTGCCTGAAGAGGAGCCTTGCAAGAACCAAGTCGATCAATCTCTCAAAATCTCTCCAAAATATTTCCACAAAACAAAAGTATCTTTCAATTCCTATAGATGTGCAGAACACAGCAATGCACTAAAATAACTAAACTGTTCACATATAATAAAATAATTTAACAAAAAATAGCAATTTAAGGAGGAGCTCTTCTTAAGTACCTTTGCTCATGGAATTGGTTGCTAGGTGAAAATGGCTGTCTGTCTGCTCAGAAGACTAGACTGCTGTACATGAGGCATGCACGTACGCACGCACACACACACGCGCGCATGCACTCACACACGTACATTCCCGTACAGTCTTCTGAGCAGACAGAGACAGAGACAGCACAGACATACACACACACACATACATACACATTCATACACACACACACACACACACACACACACACACACACACACACACACACACACACACACACACACACACACACACACACACACACACACACACACACACACACACACAAACCCCAGACCCACACCCTGCTCCCAGGTCCTAATGAACACTCTCATGTCCAGTTACGGTAGTGTGATTGATGGTGGAACATGGCAGGCCTGTCAGAGAGATTAGAGATACATTCCCTCACCCTTAGACGAGATCCCACCGCTGACACCAATGAAGGCTCCCACATCGCCTTCTGATTGGCTATTACACTCACGTCCTGTACTCACACCAGGGGGTAGTTAGAGGGCTGTCATTGGCTGCAGTGGTACCTGAGGACGCATGTACACACATACACACACACACACAAACCTAGCAATGTCCCCCATGACATTTCATTCCTGAGTGAGTCCATGTCATTCTCTCTCCGCAGTGCCCCTGCAGGTAATGAGGGGAAGTGTGTTGAGGTCAGTTAGAGGTTGATTAGAAACCTGTCCAGTCAGGCTTTAGAGTTCACTTATGGTGTCAGGTAACAGGTGACGTGCTGTTGGTGTGTGTGTGTGTGTGTGTGTGTGTGTGTGTGTGTGTGTGTGTGTGTGTGTGCCTGTGTGGGGGGGTGTGATTGAAAGGTCATTTTTTCTGGAACTCTGGTGGTAATTGGGGTATACTGAGTGAATGTCAAAATAAAGCGAGAGAGGATGAAAGGGAGAGAGTGATCGAGAGGGGAGTGAGAGGAGGGAGGGAGGGAGGGAGGGAAAGAGAGAACAGCATAAACGATGAAGAACATGACCATAAACTAGCTTCTCCCTATAGAGAAACTAAATCACATACAGTGAGGGAAAAAAGTATTTGATCCCCTGCTGATTTTGTACGTTTGCCCACTGACAAAGAAATGATCAGTCTATAATTTTAATGGTAGGTTTATCTGAACAGTGAGAGACAGAATAACAACAACAAAATCCAGAAAAACGCATGTCAAAAATGTTATAAATTGATTTGCATTTTAATGAGGGAAATAAGTATTTGACCCCTCTGCAAAACATGACTTAGTACTTGGTGGCAAAACCCTTGTTGGCAATCACAGATGTCAGATGTTTCTTGTAGTTGGCCACCAGGTTTGCACACATCTCAGGAGGGATTTTGTCCGACTCCTCTTTGCAGATCTTCTCCAAGTCATTAAGGTTTCGAGGCTGACGTTTGGCATCTCAAACCTTCAGCTCTCTCCACAGATTTTCTATGAGATTAAGGTCTGGAGACTGGCTAGACCACTCCAGGACCTTAATGTGCTTCTTCTTGAGCCACTCCTTTGTTGCCTTGGCCGTGTGTTTTGGGTCATTGTCATGCTGGAATACCCATCCACGACCCATTTTCAATGCCCTGGCTGAGGGAAGGAGGTTCTCACCCAAGGTTTGACAGTACATGGCCCCGTCCATCGTCCCTTTGATGCAGTGAAGTTGTCCTGTCCCCTTAGCAGAAAAACACCCCCAAAGCATAATGTTTCCACCGCCTTGTTTGACGGTGGGGATGGTGTTCTTGGGGTCATAGGCAGCATTCCTCCTCCTCCAAACACGGCGAGTTGAGTTGATGCCAAAGAGCTCCATTTTGGTCTCATCTGACCACAACACTTTCACCCAGTTCTCCTCTGAATCATTCAGATGTTCATTGGCAAACTTCAGACGTGCCTGTATATGTGCTTTCTTGAGCAGGGGGACCTTGCGGGCGCTGCAGGATTTCAGTCCTTCACGGCGTAGTGTGTTACCAATAGTTTTCTTGGTGACTATGGTCCCAGCTGCCTTGAGATCATTGACAAGATCCTCCCGTGTAGTTCTGGGCTGATTCCTCACCATTCTCATGATCATTGCAACTCCACAAGGTGAGATCTTGCATGGAGCCCCAGGCCGAGGGAGATTGACAGTTATTTTGTATTTCTTCCATTTGCGAATAATCGCACCAACTGTTGTCACCTTCTCACCAAGCTGCTTGGCGATGGTCTTGTAGCCCATTCCAGCCTTGTGTAGGTCTACAATCTTGTCCCTGACATCCTTGGAGAGCTCTTTGGTCTTGGCCATGGTGGAGAGTTTGGAATCTGATTGATTGATTGCTTCTGTGGACAGGTGTCTTTTATACAGGTAAAAGCTGAGATTAGGAGCACTCCCTTTAAGAGTGTGCTCCTAATCTCAGCTCGTTACCTGTATAAAATACACCTGGGAGCCAGAAATCTTTCTGATTGAGAGGGGGTCAAATACTTATTTCCCTCATTAAAATGCAAATCAATTTATAACATTTTTGACATGCGTTTTTCTGGATTTATTTGTTGTTATTCTGTCTCTCACTGTTCAAATAAACCTACCATTTAAATTATAGACTGATCATTTCTTTGTCAGTGGGCAAACGTACAAAATCAGCAGGGGATCAAATCCTTTTTTCCCTCACTGTAAGCACCATCCAAAAGAGAGTACCATGATTGATAGACATGCGCTGCAACATAAGCGATTAAAAGTGATTATCACAGACACATACAGGCCATTGCTCCACTGCTCCCTTCCTCGTCTTTGTAATGAGATCTGCTCTGGAATATGCCTATCAGCGACAATCATTGTTAAGCTATGCCCTTTCCCCACAGTGTTATCGAATTGGCATTAACAAGATGCTTGCTCGCGCATACACACACACATACACACACACACACACCAGCGCACATGGAAATATGTACACACACACACAGGGCATGTGCACACTTACACTTACACAGCACACACACACACACACATACAGCCCTAACCCCCCACACACTCACATTGTTATCGACTTGGCATTAGCAAGAGCATTTCATTGTGTTCTCCATGCCTTGTTAGGCCTCATGTTTGAGCTGCGTTGAGGTTCACACTGTTTTGTACTTCACCAGTGATAAGCCCAAAGCGTTGACCTACCTCTCCTTTCGTCTGCTGGTTGTTCCTTCCTGTTTGTTGTTTACTCAGCATTAGATAAACATAATTACAGTAAACATGTTCTGAGGATGTCCTAGCCGCTAGTATTTCCTGAACCCATATAAGGCGTATTGAGGAGATAGTGGAGGCCAATGGGTTTTAGTTGGTACTTCCTGTGTTCGCCTATATAAGGAGGTATTGGAGATAGTGTAGGTCATTGGAGCTTTAGAAAGGGCGTAGTCACTTCTTGGCTTCCAAATGCTTATATTGTCTGAGTGTGGAGTCTGGAGACAGCTCGGAGGACCCAGAGGACACAAGCTATCCCAGGGGCCTTTGCATCTCTGGAATACAATACAGCATGAACAAGTCATCTTTTGACTTTCAATTGAGCTGGAAAAGTATCACATTTTGAAGTAGGATGATAATTTTGAATGTTTATGGAACTTTATGATAGTGATGTTGGGTCATAACCTTATTAGAACCTTCAGGAAACATTGTATAATAATGTCATATTACAGTATGTTCTGCCAATGTAGCATTTCATGTAACAATCTCATAAAGTATTTAGACTCTACAAAGCAATACACTAGTTTTACCTTAGGGAGATTCAGTTACTGTATGTTCATTAATGCTAGCTCTGCTGTACAGCCATCTTAGCCCCTTTATTTCCTCCCTCATCAAAACAACACTAGCCAGCACGTTGGGCTTAGACCCTTTGTCAAGGGCTATTGCCTATTGATTAGGACGCAGGTGTTTTCCAACTCCCTCTTGTGAAACTCCATCAGTATAGAGTTAGGTAGACACACAGTGCTGCCAGTGCCAGGGCTGGCCTCAGCCGAGAGAAAAGGAGAGATTTGATGTGCCTGAAGGCATTTACCTGGGAGCCATGTTGAAATGAAATGGCCGCCCAGTGCAGAACTGGAAAGCACACAAAGACAAAGGAGGAGAGAGACGGTTATTATACAAGACGAAATGTAAATCAGATGGAATATGTTTAGGTTGTGGAGAGAGGGAGAGTGTTTGTGTGTGGTTGTCGGGAGGGGGAGAGGTGTTTGTTTGTGTGTGTGAGAGAAAGGGAAGGGAAAAAGAGATACCTCAAAGGAATTAATCAATTATTTGCAGGATATATGCCCAGCCAGGTCACTTGAGATCCAAGGCGATATTCAACGTTCGCCAGACTTTGGGAAATGCCTTAAAAACTGGCCACTAGGGGGCAACGGTGAGCGCTATTACCATCAAGTAGGCTTGCTAGGGTGCAGTGGATGGGGATGGCAGATGGGTGTAAGGTGTGAGCTCCAGCTCCAAGTGTTGTGTGTTCAATCCCAGTGCTAGGCACTTGTTTAAGTTGTTTCTGTTGTAACCCTATCCCAAACCTTAACCCTTACCTGAACCATTTGGAAATGAATGTCTAAACTTAACCGTCAAATTGTTTCTGTTGTAAACCTATCCCGGAGCTCTGGTTCCGAGGGTTGCATGTTCAGTCCCAGTGCTAGGCAGTATTTTTGATTTTTTCCCCTATCCCAAATCTTAACCCTTACCTTAACCGTTCGGAATTAATGCCTAAACTTAACCATTAAGTTATTTCTGTTGTAACCTTATCCTAAACCTTAACCCTTACCTTAACCATTCAGAATGAATGCCTAAACTTAACCGTTGAAATTGTATGTTTATCTCCCCTGGACAAATGTTGAATATTGAAGTCAAACCATGTCAAACCGTGAGATCTTGTTGAAATGCCATCTTGTTCCATTATTCAGAATTTCCAATTACAAATTTGGTTTCATGCATCGATTTAATAACCTGGGGATCCCCTATGATCCATGTTGGCTCAACACCAAGCTATGTTATTAGCATAACAACACACCAGAGAAACTCATTTGGCCACAGTAGCCATTTTGTTCCGAAGGTTAGGGCACAGTTTCCTATAAAGCCCTTCATTTTCAAGTAAAGGGAAGTGAGGTGACACTATTGGGACTAAGCCCATGTCTTGTATTGGAGTGAGCCTCAATGTTTAATGCAACTAGAAGACAGTAATCCTAAACTCTGTGACAGGCAGAGCTAAGCATAATTCTCCCATAGCTCAGCATACTGCAGGATAAGGTCCCTGCGCTGATATGGAGTTGACTCGTTAATGTATGTGTGTGTGTGTGTTACATTGCATTGCTTTGCATTGCTGTTTTACTCATTAATGACCAGAGAGAGAAAGATAAATTGAGCTAAAGACGGAGAGAGAGAACGAGAAAGTGCTGTAATGTGCAGAAAGTGTCCCTCATCAGGGAGTGTTGAACACCAACAAGCTGAATCCTGCTGAATGCTGTTTCCTGGAGAGTTCATGGTGATTATCTGAAGAGGATAATGTACGCACGCACTAACAAAATACACAACATACATACTGGATTTTATATACCTTAGTATAGGTACAGACTAGAATAATGGATACATAATGCACCCAATAAGTGTATACAATTATTAGCGCAGTCAACGAGTAAAACATTTAATCGAGTTAATCGCAGGATTTGCTGTGATTAATTGTGATTAATCGCAAATTCAGAATTTGCTAAAATTGAGCTGTAATTTAAGATTTTTTATACAAAAAGTATTACAAGAATATTGATGTCTTGATTTTGTCCAAAGTAACGGTAAGAAAATCAGGTAAATTGATAAAGCACACTTTATTTAACCCTTGGCCTACAGATATCTGTTTTGCATGGGCTGCGTCTCAATCCACCACATCCGCCGATATCACCCTTCCGTATCTGCGGTGAAAGGGGGCAGTGCTAGAGCGGTGTTTGTCAGACAATGAGACATCCTGAAAATATGACCTGTGGAAAGCTGACTCTCACAAACACGATGGTGTTCTCCGGTTTGCTCTAGGAAGCCCACAAGCCTCACAAGACTCATCTGAAGGTCCCTGGTACCTGTTTAAAAAATGAATGGAAGTACTGTATTTACTGTATGGAGATAGTGTAGTGCCTAAAATATGGGGATAAAGGCATTTTCTTTTTTTAAAGTTTACTGATCTTTCTTATATCTTAAAATTCCAAATCAAATAGCTAAACTCCTGAGTAGTGCAGTGGTCTAAGGCACTGCATCACAGTGCTAACTGTGCCACTAGAGATCCTGGTTCGAATCCAAGCTCTGTCGTCGCTGGCCGCGACCGGGAGACTCATGGGTGGCGCACAATTCGTCCAGGGTAGGGGAGGGAATGGCCTGCAGGGATGTAGCTCAGTTGATAGAGCATGGCGTTTGCAATGCCAGGGTTGTGGGTTCGATTCCCACGGGGGGGAAGTATAAAAAAAAAAATGTATTCACTAACTGTAAGTCGCTCTGGATAAGAGCATCTGCTAAATGACTAAAATGTAAACAATTGGTGTTCTCCAGTTGTTTAAAAAAATATATATATATTTCTAACATTTTACAAGGTTGACGTGTTATACTAGACCCACTCAGGTTTTCACCACAAAACACCAGAAAATGGCCCCCTAAAAAATTAACCAGCTCACCTGCTTTTGCACTATGATTTGACTATTAGATGTTCAATGTTTCTTTTGAAATTAATATTTAAAAAGGAATAGTTCAACCATATTAAAATGAGAGTTCAGTTCACGTAACAGGGTTGACCTTAAAATAAGTAATAATCTTCAGAAATAACTTTGTCAAAGCAACAGAATAACCAGGGCTTTACAATGATGTATTTTTTGGGGGTTAGTGGTTTAACAATCTTCCTAGAAGTCACAGAGGGTGCACAGAGGGACATGTCAAATTGCTGAATTTTGGCACTTTAGCAAGTCTTTATTCATATTGAAAATCAGATTTATTGAATTCTCCATGTGGCCTATATTAAAGAGCACTTCATTTCATATAATAGGCTTTTAAAATGCAATATTGGTGCATCATTTCTACTTAACATATCAAAGGCACTCATTTCGTGAATCGACCCAGTACACGTTAAGTTATGCCAGTTGGACGTTGGTTGCAATGCTCTCGTCAAGTTTGTTTGTTTATTTGTCATATTTTAGTCATTTAGCAGACGCTCTTATCCAGAGTGACTTACAGTTAGAGAGTGCATACATTTTTTTTCATACTGGTCCCCCGTGGGAAACGAACCCACAACCCTGGCGTTGCAAACGCCATGCTCTATCAACTGAGCTACATGGGACTATGCACATGAAAGACATGGAGTCACTACATGTATCATGTTTTTATTAATTTTTGTAGTCGTTTAAATGCATTTAAATGTATGTTTGTTTTTTTGGTATGCGTCAAGTACAATAAAAATGCTTTTTGACAAAATATATTCTAGCAGCGGCAGCCTATTAGAAGACTTGGGGGCTTTGTCTTAGTGCTTTTTGGCGTCCCATGAGACGGATTATCATGCCAGTGTTATGTTGTGTTCTGTGATTAAAGGTTAAGCTTGTACACAGCCAGTTATGCAGTCTTAATGAGACTGACATAAGTCCATGTGATACCAAAGAGTTTACTAAAGTTTAATTTTTAAGATAGTCACTATTTCGTAACAATATGATTTGGCAATTTTTTAATACAAAATACATTTTAATACAAAATTAAAATGCATGTTGTAATATATTTTAGAAAACATTTCCAAATACATATTTAAATATATTTACCAAAATCCATTCTTTAATGTACAGTATTTCAGAAAGTATTTTGAAATAAATTACATTTTGCGATGTATTTAACATATATTGTGATATACATGTTATATACATTTATATATACATTTTAAATACATTCCATAATATATACTGAACCAAAATATAATCGCAACATGTAAAGTGTTGGTCCCATGTTTCATGAGCTGAAATTAAAGATCCCAGAAATGTTTCATATGCACAAAAAGCTTATTTCTCTCAAATTTTGTACACAAATTTGTTTATATCCCCGTTAGTGAGCATTTCTCCTTTGCCAAGATAATCCATCCACCTGACAGGTGTGGCACATCAAGAAGCTGATTAAACAGCATGATCATTACACAGGTGCACCTTGTGCTGGGGACAGTAAAAGGCCACTAAAATGTGCAGTTTTGTCACACAACACAATGCTACAGATGTCTCAAGTTTTGAGGGAGCATGCAATTGGCTTGCTGGCGCAGGAATGTCCACCAGAGCTGTTGCCAGATGATTGAATGTTAATTTCTCTACCATAAGCTGCCTCCAACATAGTTTTTAGAGAATTTGGCACTACATCCAACCGGCCTCACAACCGCAGACCACGTTGTAACAACGTCAGCCCAGGACCTCCACATCCAGCTACTTCACCTGTGGGATCGTCTGAGACCAGCCACCCGGACAGCTGATAAAACTGTGGGTTTGCACAACCAAATAATTTCTGCACAAACTGTCAGAAACCATCCTCACCAGGGTCTTGACCTGACTGCAGTTCGGCGTCGTAACCGACTTCAGTGGGCAAATGCTCACCTTCGATGGCCACTGGAACGCTGGAGAAGTGTGTGCTTCGCGGATGAATCCCGGTTTCAACTGTACCGGGCAGATGGCAGACAGTGTGTATGGCGTCATGTGAGCGAGAGTTTTGCTGATGTCAACATTGTGAACAGAGTTCCCCATGGTGGTGGTGGGTTTATGGTATGGGCAGGCATAAGCTACAGACAATGAACACAATTGCGTTTTATCAATGGCAATTTGAATGCACAGAGATAATGTGACGAGATCCTGAGGCCCATTGTCGTGCCATTCATCCGGTGCCGCCACCTCATGTTTCAGCCTGATAACGCACGGCCACATGTCGCAAGAATCTGTACACAATTCCTGGAACCTGAAAATGTCCCAGTTCTTCCATGGCCTTCATTCTCACCAAACATGGCACCCATTGAGCATGTTTGGGATACTCTGGAACGACGTGTACAACAGCGTGTTCCAGTTCCCGCCAAAATCCTGGTCACACCAGATACTGACAGGTTTTCTGATGCACCCCCCTACCTTTTTTAAAGGGTATCTGTGACCAACAGATGCATATCTGTATTTTCAGTCATGTGAAATCCATAGATTACGGCCTAATTAATTGATTTCAATTGACTGATTTCCTTATATGAACCTTTGAAATTGTTGCATGCTGCGTTTATATTTTGGTTCAGTGTATGTTGTAATTGATATAAAATGTATAAAATATATATATTTGTAAAACATTATTTGGCAAATATTTTATATTTGACATGTATCTAAAAATGTTTTTTAAATCAAAAAATATATTTTAAATGTATATTTTTTTACGAATGTGAGTCATTTCTGAAGATTATTATTTATTTCATGTGATTAGTGATTCATTTACATCTGTCCCTCATTTTAAGGTCAACCCTCGTTTTAATGTGGTGAAACTATTCCTTTTTAAGTATATTTTTCAAAAGAAACATTGAACATCTGATAGTCAAATCATAGTGTAAAAGTAGGTGAGCTGGTTCTACTCTTTTTGGCAATTTTCTGGTGTTTTGTGGTTGAAAACTGAGTGGGTCGAGCATAACACGTCAACCCTGTTACCCATAGATAGACAGGCTAGAAATCTTTGAACAATTACATGTTTTGGGTGAATCTTGCATTCAATTGCCACTCCCTGTTGCACACAACAAGCTTCCATTCATCCTGTCACAAGGGGATTTATGGTTTATTTAAGATGAAATCGTCAACCCTTTTACCGCCAACGCTGTTACGGTCAACGCTATAGTTTATTTTATTTTATTTAACCTCTTGAACATGTGTTCTTTATGACAGAATGTTAAAATGAGGTGAAATCAAAATGTTTTTTGGACCAAGTTACACTTCTCAAAATGCACCGAATTGTTGGAATGACCAACCTACTGTGTTAGGCTTGGATTTATGTCTTTGTTCCATGCCAGGCAGCGTAGCTGTAAAAGCTGATGACTGTGAGATTGGAAAGAGAGACACAATACAGCTGGATGTGAACCCAAAATGTCGACACGCCTGTTAATTACCCAGACCTGCTTCTCATTGTGGCTCACTTCTATTCTCTCTCCTCTGATAATACCATCCCTCGCTTCTTATCTCTACTCAGCTCTTTCTTCCTCTCCCTATTTTGCTCCCTACCCTCTTTCCTTTCAAATGTGCACATTTCTCTTGCTCTCTCTCCTCCTTCTCTTTTGCTCTGTGTCACTTTGTCGCCACCTCCTCTCTCTGTCTCTGTCTCTCTATCGCTATCTCTCCCACTCTCCATCCTCTCTCTGTCTCTCTATCGCTATCTCTCCCACTCTCCATCCTCTCTCTGTCTCTGTCTCTCTATCGCTATCTCTCCCACTCTCCATCCTCTCTCTTTCTCCTTCTCCCACTTTCTCTCTCTTTCTCGCTCTTCTTCCTCCCTCGCTCTGTTTCTTTCTTTCCAAAATCGACTAATTCCTCGCTGGTTCTTGCGTGGTGGTGGTAGTCATTGAGCAGACGGGGATTAACCCGGCTCCTCCAATTACCCGGAGAAATCCTGATTGGAAAGTGATTCTCATTACTGACGTCTGAGTCACCTGTTTCTGCTGCGAGCTTAGCTAGAGAGGATATCCAAGGGAGAGCGAGGGAGGGAGGGAGAAGGGGGAGAGAGAGAGAGAGAGAGAGAGAGAGAGAGAGAGAGAGAGAGAGAGAGAGAGAGAGAGAGAGAGAGAGAGATAACACAGAAAGGTGGGAGCAAGCAAATCAAAGCGGAGTGGAATCAGATCCCAGACAAATCAGCCTCATCAAAGAAACAGAGAGATTGGCTATGGCTAATAACCCTGATTTAACCACTGTCTGGTTAGTAGGGACAGAGGATGAAGTCACACACAGTCACAGAGATAGGCCCCGGGGAGTGTGTGGGCAGGAGCAGGAGGAGAAGGCTGAAGAGATTGTAGTAAAACTGAGGTGCTTTACTGCAGTTACTGGAGCTACTGCAGTTACTAACGTTTCCTCCTCAGGCGTGCACAGTGCACTCTGACACAAAGAGACAGGAATGGTATACTGCATTGTCACTATTACAACCTACCATCTGGCCTCGTGGTATACTGTAGTTGAACCATTCCATTTCCCTTGTGTATAAAGATATGTATGTGTATTGGTGTGTGTGGGAATGTGTATGATACCGGACACGTGTTGATATCTGTATACGTATGTGTCTGACAAGGTATTAAAAACAGTGTGTGTGTGTGTGTGTGTGTGTGTGTGTGTGTGTGTGTGTGTGTGTGTGTGTGTGTGTGTGTGTAGGTATGCGTATCCTGGTGACCCTCCTCCTGGACACCCTGCCCATGCTGGGGAACGTCCTGCTACTCTGTTTCTTCGTCTTCTTCATCTTCGGCATCGTGGGTGTGCAGCTGTGGGCGGGGCTACTGAGGAACCGCTGCTTCCTGCCTGAGAACTTCTCACTGTGAGTAGCACTGCGTATGTGCGTGCGTGTGTGTGTGTATGTGTGTGTGGGGGTGGAGAGGAGTGGTGAGGACAGTGGGGGCAGAGGGGTTAGGGTTAAGAAGAGGGTAGAAATGAATGGGTTTGGTTAGATGCTAATGAGGTCTGAGGCAAACGAGGTGAGTTTATTTTCTACAGTAAATAAGCCTCTGTTACTTAAGCTGTGTGCTGGCTGTTGATGAGGAACGCTTGATTTCCAGAACGTTTTGAGGAAACTGATTACCTCACAAAAATTCAGTTAAGAAACTTATAATAGCTGAAGTGAACAGTACTACCTTCACATGAGTAAAACAAATGCCGTTTTTTGGAGTAAGGTATACTTAAATTTAACACCCCCACTAAGCCACGCCTCCAATAATTTAGCAGTGTGCCTTGGCTCTTCGATTGAATTGTAGAGTTACCACCCATGACTGTATTTGTTAGTGACAGAGACATGGTTGTTGAATTCGTTCATTTTCTGTCCTGTGGCCTTCAAGTGAATTCCTAGGTGAGTATTATCATTATAATTAAACCATTACATATATCATATGGTGTTATGCATAGACCTGAAACTCATAGTTTACAGGCCACATCAGGCCTGCAAGTAGGGCTGCAAAATTCCACAAACTTTCCCAACATTTTCAGTAATCTTCCAACCAGGATTTCTGAAAACCTGGGAAATTTACCAGAATTTTGCAACCCTAACTGTAAATCACATTATGCTAGCTTGCAAAGTGATGTCTAATTCCTATTGGAATCTAGCCAGCGTTAGGCTAGCCAACAGTTTAAATTTGTATTCAGCCACAACCTGCATTCATAATGACTGCCAGGGTTAAGCACAATGGGAGGAGACAACCTAAGCCATTTAAACTGGAACAACCATTTCAGTAATGGGTGAAAAAATTATATGATTGAATTTGTTTAGATTTTATTTTTTTATCTTTGTGTAGCATAATATTTTAATAAATTAATCACTCAATGTACATGCAAAAACACAGATATTGAAAACAATTCCAAAAAATCGTGCTGGGGAAAAAGTTAATTTGTTATCATATCTTTAAAGAATTTAGTGTGTGTGACTTCTCATTTAGTGTCACGTAAGTACCACAAAAACATTTTAAGTAAAAATGACTTTTCATTGACTTTGAGTACAACTTACTAGAAGTATTTGAGAGAAAAATGCCTTGGGGTTTACAGTGTAGGGAAAATTTGACCTTGAAATATAGTACTGTCAAACATACTGGCCACCATCGCCTGAGCAGCATCATCACTCCTGTATTATAAAATGAGTAGCCATGATTATATAGAGGTGATAAATGGGAATGAGAGGATAACTAATGAGATTAGAGAGAGACCATTACTGCCCATACACTTAGACAGCAGCGGGCTCTATAAGTAATACATAATTATTAATACGTAATACGTAATTATTAATACGTAATACGTAATACGTAATATGACATTTCCACTATGGTAGTTATGATTTATGAAATTTTCTCATAAGGAACTGAATGTCCTTCTACATTATGGGTTCGCGAAGACGTTTCATTCTATTCTATTTGGACCAAACATTTCAGGTTTTCTTGGAATTTCATGAAATGTTACATTCCATAATTTTGTATTTCATAATAGTAGATAAAGCCATAAAAACAGACTGCAACAGCGAGGAACTTTAATGGAAAGACATCTTTAATCTTTAATTACCACAGTTTTGCCGATGCATTAGCCACATAACTGCACATTATTAAACTCCATGGTGGATACAAGGATTAAATCCCCTCCAACACAGATTGACTCGCCAGCAGAAGCTGTTGCATAACTCCATCCTAAAGTGTGAAATAGCTTAAATAGCTTAAATAAATATATATGTGTTAGCATATAAATATATAACTGGGAGTGCCATAGCAGTACTAGAGGGAGGATTTGGCCCAGTAAGTAATTGAAGCTACTTGTGTGGCTAATGCATCAAAACACACACACACTCACATACACACACACACACTGATCCAGCGTGTCACATCGCCTCCAGGCAGAATCTGTGTTGACAGACGCACCAATTATCTATCCTCTAACGGAGATGTGCACCATTAGAGCTAAGCCGTGGTTAACACACACACCCAGACGAGGGACATACGGTACACATGCACAGACTGCGTAGGGAACAGTGATGAAAACCCTAGATGGTAGAACTCCAACAACTGCTACACTAACCTTGGTATAATCCCCTCTCTCCTCTCTTCCCTCTAGTCCTCTATCTGGGGCGCTGGGGAACTACTACCATACCGAGAACCATGACCAGAACCCCCGTCATATTCTCCATGCCTAATGCTACTAGAACACTAACTGTAATGCTCTCTCTCCTCTCTCTTCAGTCCTCTGTCCGTCGAACTAGGCAACTACTACCACACGGAGAACGATGATGAGAACCCCTTCATATGCTCCATGCCCAGGGAGAATGGCATGCGTCTGTGTTCCTCTGTGCCCATCCTGTATGACGAGGGAGGTCTCCAGTGCCAGATGGACATGAACTCCTACAACAGCACAGACAACACCACCTGTGTCAACTGGAACCAGTACTATAGTAACTGCTCTGCTGGACACGTCAACCCCTTCAAAGGGGCCATCAACTTTGATAACATCTGCTACGCCTGGATCGCCATCTTTCAGGTGAGGAACTGGCATGGGCGTGTATGTATACATCAGTGGAGGCTGCTGAGCGGAGAACAGCTCATAATAATGGAAACCATGTGTTTGATATATTTGATACCATTCCATTTATTCTGCTTCAGCCATTACCACAAGACCTTCCTCCACAATTAAGGTGCCACCAACCTCTTGTGGAATACATATGGATTGCATGTACACATATATTTAATCATATGCACAGAAACACAGATACATGTATGTACATGCAGCCACATGCACACGTACACTCCACAAAGCACAGTCAATACTGTTGACCCATAAAAACCAAGGCATTTAAAGGTCCAGGATGGCAGTATTTCAGAAGGGTCTCAGGAAGATGGCATCGCTGTCACATCTATTTGATGCTAACTTAGTGATCAGCTGCATACTCAGAGCCTGCGAGTTTAAAGTGTTGTGGTACTTTAATTGTTGGCACCAGGGTTAGAGACAGCTGATCTTTTGGAAATTGGTTTTACGCTACACTGTACAGTATCTTGTTCAAAAGTACCCTTTAAAGCAGCATCGTAAAAGTGTTTTTATCTCTTTCTTTGTTTTGAAGTATGCCAAACAGTTGACTGACCACTTAACTGATGCCTCCTTAAGACTTTGATATAGCTGTTGAGCTGTATCCTTCCCAGGGTTAGGTTGTATTAGGGTGTATGAGACACAGTGACAGAGAGCATCATTGGTTGTATAAAGATTAGTAGATTAAGAGGGTGATGAAAAGCGGAGTGAAGCGCTTAATTTCATCTCTTTCATTCCACTCTCTTATCTGTCTATTCATTGCAGGGACATTGTTCGAGTTTTAATTTGTCCCTGTGTTACAGTTATGTCTTTACAGACTTTACATACTCCTTAATCAGAAGATTGAGGATTTCCCATTTTAACACTAGAACCGCTGGGCCTCGACGGACTGCCCTTCAAGCTAATGAGCATTCATTCTGACTGCAACATTTTAACAGTGTAATTAATACATTTCATATATGCTATCGCAAAAATAATCATTTGGTTGTGTTTATGAAGGCCTTGGGTAACATTAGAATAACATTTGAATAATTATATTTCAAATAACACAATAGCATTTTCATTAGTTTATGTTACTGTAGGCTACAGTGACTTCGGAAAGTATTCAGACCCCTTGACTCATTCCACATTTTGTTACGTTACAGCCTTATTCTAAAATTGATTAAATAAAACATTTTCCTCAGCAATCTACACACAATACCCCATAATGACAAAGCAAAAACAGGTTTTTAGATAAGGATTCAGACCCTTTGCTATGACACTCGAAATTGAGCTCAGGTGCATCCTGTTTCCATTGATCATCCTTGAGATCTTTCTACAACTTGATTAGAGTCCACCTGTGGTAAATTCAATTGATTGGACATGATTTGGAAAGGCACACACCTGTCTATATAAGGTCCCACAGTTGACAGTGCATGCAGAGCAAAAACCGAGCCATGAGGTCGAAGGAATTGTCCGTAGAGCTCAGAGACAGGATTGTGTTGAGGCACAGATCTGGGGAACGGTACCAAAAGATTTCTGCAGCATTGAATGTCCCCAAGAACACAATGGCCTTCATAATTCTTAAATGGAAGAAGTTTGGAACCACCAAGACTCTTCCTAGAGCTGGCCGCCCAAACTGAGCAAAAGGGGGAGAAGGGCCTTTGTCAACGAGGTGACCAAGAATCACTCTGACAGAGCTCCAAAGTTCCTCTCTGGAGATGGGAGAACCTTCCAGAAGGACAACCATCTCTTCAGCACTCCACCAATCAGGCCTTTATGGTAGAGTGGCCAGATGGAAGCCACTCCTCAGTAAAAGGTACATGACAGCCCGCTTGGAGTTTGCCAAAAGGCACCTAAACAATTCTCTGGTCTGATGAAACCAATATTTAACTCTTTGGCCTGAATGCCAAGTGTCACATCTGGAGAAAACCTGGCACCATCCCTACGGTGAAGCATGGTGGTGGCAGCATCATGCTGTGGGAATGTTTTTCAGCGGCAGGGACTGGGAGACTAGTCAGGATCGAGGGAAAGATGAACGAAGCAAAGTACAGATCAATCCTTGAAGAAAACCTACTCCAGCGTGCTCAGGACCTCAGACTGGGGCGAAGGTTCACCTTCCAACAGGACAACAACCCTAAGCACACAGCCAAGACGACGCAAGTGTGGCTTCAGGACAAGTCTCTGAATGTCCTTGAGGGGCCCAGCCAGAGCCCAGACTTGAACCCGATCGAACATCTCTGGAGAGACCTGAAAATAGCTATGCAGTGACGCCCCCCATCCAACCTGACAGAGCTTGAGAGTGTCTGTAGAGAAGAATGGGAGAAACTCCCCAAATACAGGTGTGCCAAGCTTGTAGCGTCATACCCAAGAAGACTTGAGGCTGTAATCGCTGCCAAAGGTGCTTCAACAAAGTACTGAGTAAAGCATCTGAATACTTTTGTAAATGTCATATTTCAATTTTTATTTGTAATACATTTGCAAACATTTCTAAAAACCTATTTTTGCTTTGTCATTATGGGGTATTGTGTGTAGATTAATGAGGGGGAAAAAAACAATTTAATCCATTTTAGAAATAGGCTGTAACGTAACAAAATGTGGAAAAAGTAAAGGGGTCTGATTTCCTTCCGAATGCACTGTATGTAAAAACAACAACAATAACAAATTCAAGTGTTCAATCAATTGTATTCGTAGAGTTACAACTATGAAACAGAAAGCATATGTGTTGGAACATGGTAACAGCTTATTTTTATAACCATAAAAAAATATATATCCCAACCACTAAGACGCATGGTCAACATGTGCGGTCAAATTATGAAAACACACGTAGCCTAAACATCATTACAAGTGCAAAGTGGCTTTGATAAATAGTGAAAATCAGCACAAAAGCAGTAATGGCATTATAATTAATATAAGTGTCGATATGACAGCAGTCAAAAATAGTCAATTATTGTCAGCTCGTGCTTGTGTGCTTCTTCACGCAATGGCATCAGTTGGATTTCATTTAGCTGTTATCCCTTGTCCTAACAGTTGACATAAATCTTCATAACTTTCACTTGCTTGACACACTTTGACATACCTTTGTTTGGTTGTTGTGCATAATAGTATTTTCTTCTATCTTTATTGTGTCCCTGTCTTCTTGTCATTCGTCAACACCGTTGTGGAGTACAACTGCTGTGCAGGTGCCTTATTTTGCGCAGCGGGAGGGAGCTCCCGACTCACTTTGATCATGGTGCCGGCCAGACTTGTTTTCATTGCAAGCAACTTGTTTGCCAATGACAGTAAAGTGAAGAAACTGTCCATGGTGACATTTCTCCCCTTGTCAACTTAAGGTTCCACAAGCCTTATCACCACATTCTCCGACACTCGCTCACCTGCTGCCCGATGTGGATGTTTTCCCAGATATTGAAAGCCATTCAGCATGTACAATTACACACACTCTCACTGTGTAGCCTACTCCAAGTAGGACAGAGTAGACAGATAAGACTGCTTTGGTTTGGTGGACTGATATAGGGTACATAACATTTAAAGATTATAATTAGAATGGATCAATACAATAGAATGGCCCGCCCTGTTTTTTATTCACAATTGGTGAATTCATAATTATGCATTGTTTGCGTCCCCTCGCTCATCAACTCACCCATTCTCCCCTTTCCTCCCCCATTATACTTTATTGAATTGATTTAATGTGTTGTTATATGTATGAAATTAGTTTTGGCATAGTTCAGGTTCAGATTCGAGGCAATTATCAGGGTGATTATCAGCTGGGCACTTTTAACTGTCGGAAGAAGGAGTGGAGCAGGTCCTACTGGTGGGAGAAGAAGATGCAACGCGGAAAAACCATTCAGAGAAATGACATGCCCTCCTAAAATGTGGTTATAACTCCAGTTGTGTTTGTAATTTTAAGATTCTAACACTGACAGTGCTTCATATAGACTTATTTAGGAAAAGTCACGGACGAAGGGGGGCAGAGTAATACAAAAATAAATGATCATTAGCAGTCAAAATGACTGCTTTAGCGGTTCTAGTGTTAACTCACTCTCAGTGGCTGTTTTCTGTTGTATTGAGGTGAAACTCAAACAGAGAGAGAGAAAGATGTAGTCTTCAGTAGTTGGTGTGATGTGAATGGTGCACTGGGGAGTGGTTTGAAGTCAAAATGTTTTGTTTGTGTGATATCTCTGTCTCTGTTGCTCTCTCTGTCTCTTCTCTTTCTCATTCTCCCTTCTCTCTCTGATAGGTGATCACGCTGGAGGGATGGGTGGACATCATGTACTTTGTGATGGATTCTCACTCCTTCTACAACTTCATCTACTTCATCCTCCTCATTATCGTAAGTGACCAAATGAGAGGGAGAGTGAATTATTATAATTCATCTATAGTTTTTGTGTGTGTTTGTGTGTGTCTGTAGCAGAATTCAATGCCATGGCATAGCTACTTATTCAAACTCTTAGCAAACTCCTGACTCCTGAATGCCCTCCCAGGCCCTTATGTAAAGAAGACTGCTTCCAGAAGCAACATGTCTCAATACACCACTCAACATCTGTTCAGTCTGATACGCCCTTCAGCAGTACACAGCCTGGTGATACAGTACAGAAGTATTATCTCCTCAAGCACACATTCACAGAGCTGGGGGAGCTGCTTCTCAGAGGCTGGGAGTCTAGCCGCTAGCTAACCTGGGGGACTGTCTGTTATTTGTATGTTAAACTCACAGTAGAGATGTGTATCTGGTTGTCCCTATCCTAACTCTGTGTGTATCTGGTTGTCCCTATCTTAACTCTGTGTGTATCTGGTTGTCCCTATCCTAACTCTGTGTGTATCTGGTTGTCCCTATCTTAACTCTGTGTGTATCTGGTTGTCCCTATCTTAACTCTGTGTGTATCTGGTTGTACCTATCCTAACTCTGTGTGTATCTGGTTGTCCCTATCTTAACTCTGTGTGTATCTGGTTGTCCCTATCTTAACTCTGTGTGTATCTGGTTGTCCCTATCTTAACTCTGTGTGTATCTGGTTGTCCCTATCTTAACTCTGTGTGTATCTGGTTGTCCCTATCTTAACTCTGTGTGTATCTGGTTGTCCCTATCTTAACTCTGTGTGTATCTGGTTGTCCCTATCTTAACTCTGTGTGTATCTGGTTGTACCTATCCTAACTCTGTGTGTATCTGGTTGTCCCTATCTTAACTCTGTGTGTATCTGGTTGTCCCTATCTTAACTCTGTGTGTATCTGGTTGTCCCTATCTTAACTCTGTGTGTATCTGGTTGTCCCTATCTTAACTCTGTGTGTATCTGGTTGTCCCTATCTTAACTCTGTGTGTATCTGGTTGTCCCTATCTTAACTCTGTGTGTATCTGGTTGTCCCTATCTTAAATCTGTGTGTATCTGGTTGTCCCTATCCAGATTGGCTCTTTCTTCATGATCAACCTGTGTCTGGTCGTCATCGCCACCCAGTTCAGTGAGACCAAGCAGAGGGAGAGCCAGCTGATGAAGGAACAGCGCATCCGTTTCCTGTCCAATGCTAGTACCCTGGCCTCCTTCTCCGAGCCGGGCTCCTGCTACGACGAGCTGCTCAAACTCCTGGTCCATGTCATCCGCAAGGGGTGCAGGCAGGTGGCCCATGTCTGCCGGGCCTTGATGCGCCGTGCTGGGATGAACATCGCAGCCTCTCCCCCTGCCCTGGAGAGAGAGAGGGGGAGCCAGAGAAGGAGGAGGAAGGCTTCCAGACAGGGTTCTGTGGTCTCCAGAAAAGGGTCTATGTCCGTTCATCACTTGGTTCACCAACATCACCATCATCATCATCACTATCACCTAGTGAACGGGAGTGTGAGAGGGGGACTAGGGGGTAGGGGCGTGGAGGGAGTCGTCGGAGGAGAGGCAGATGTGGAGACGGGTTCACATAGCAACAACGGTGGCGCTGGACGTCTCATGCTGGGTCTTCCTCCATCGACCTCTGACCTGAACTTGGCGACCCCGGCGTCACCGGCCAATCCCGCGCTGGGCAGTATGTGCCACACAGACTGCCACCTGGAGCCCACCACCCCCACTACCCTTGCCCCTACCCCTAGCCCCTTCTCCCTGGCACCCATCCCCATGTCCAGAGCTATGAAGAGGAACTCAGTGCCCTTCGCTGCCCCCAGACCTAAGAACTACCCCACCCTACAGCCCAGGGCACTAATGGAGTCTAGAAGTGGCAGTGTTACAGCTAGTACCATCAGTAATATAAACCTCAACCTCAATATACCACCACTAACCCTGGAGAGGGGACCACAGAGTCTGTTGGACACACACACGCCCACGCCAGGTACACCATAAAACACACACAAACCATGTCAGAGGGATAGAAGTAAGAGGTGTGGGGAGACTGGTGTTTTTGACTTGTTTTAATTAAAGTCATGCTGTGACTGTGATGAAAATAGGGAGGAAAAGGGAACATTTATTTTTCTGAGGTACATGTTTGAAAATGTACAATATCAACAAAGATACTGATGTGATATGTCTGGACCCACAGTATATCTTGTTTTTCTCCTCATCCCGGCTTCCTATTGTCATCTCCATCCCTCCCTCCAGCCCAGCTATTCAGCCGTGACCTGAGCGCCATCGGAACCCTGGACGCCTCATTCCCCTTTGACCCTGAGTCATGCCCCTACTGTGCCAAGGCCCTGGCAGCGGAGTCAGACGGCATGGACGGAAACGAGAACCCCGGGGACTCAGACAGCGAGGGCGTCTACGAGTTCACCCAGGACCTCCACCACAGGGACCGTAGGGACCGTCAGGACAGCCGTCAGCCAAGGAAGGAGCAGCGAAAGATGGGTACCATGGCAGGGAGAGTGGTCCGGGCCTGGAGGCTGGTGTGTGATACCTTTAGGAAGATAGTGGACAGCAAGTACTTTGGAAGAGGGATCATGATCGCCATTCTGATTAATACGCTGAGTATGGGGATCGAATACCACGAACAAGTGAGTGTGTGTTTTCGTTTGTACATCTTATGGAGGATTGTGTATGTGTGTGTTTTAGTGTGTAAGTGTTGCTAGGACAGGGGATAGTTGGGATTGGAGAAGCCAAACTGCAATCTGAAGACTATTCCCTGTGAGTGCAGTGGTTCAGACTGGGTGTAGCTGTGTGCATTGAACCGCTCCTAGCCTTTACTCAACTTCATTCCCTGAGGCTGGAGAGGAATTCCCATTCTTTCATGCAACTCCGTACTGCCTTGTTTACAGGAGCGTAATTGTGACCATGTGAAGTGTAGGAGAGCGTGTGTGTCTGTGAAGGGTGAGGAAGGCCCCCAAACATCTGAAAGAGATTGCTCTCTCTTTCTCTCCCTCTCCCTCTCTCTCTCTCTCTCTCTCTCTGTCTCTCCCTGTCTTTCTCTCTCTCTCCTTCCGTCTCTCTCTCATTCGCTCTCTCACATGCCTCGTGTTCAAGCCTGAAGGGAGCACGCCACCGGGTCTCCCGCCCGGCCGACACACACATGCACACACACGCACACACATGTACACACACACACACAAAAAACACAGCATTTGTAACTGTATTTCACACAGATACAGATGTGAGTATATGCATGTGGTGTTAAAGCAGGTTTGTATTAGTGGATAGGTTGAAACACATTCTTGATGAGGTGATTGCGTGTGCATGTGTGTGTGTTTGTATCTTGGCATTTATACATTATGTGTGTGTGTGTGTCTCTCTGTGTGTGTGTGTGTGTGTGTGTGTGTGTGTGTGTGTGTGTGTGTGTGTGTGTGTGTGTGTGTGTGTGTGTGTGTCTGGGGCTTAAACATGGGGCTCTCAGCTTCTCTCCCCTCCACATCCATCTATAATAGATCACAGAGAGTGTTTTATCTTGTAGAAATCCCCTTTAAACACAGACTCTGGATCTCCCTAGACCTGTTAGATGCTAAGCACACCACACCAGATCCACCGGAGTGTGCTTTCATCCCTTAAGCCAGTCCTCGAGTACCCCCAACAGTACACATTATGGTTAAGTTTAGGCATTAATTCTGAATGGTTAAGGTAAGGGTTAAGGTTTGGGATAGGGTTAAAAAAAGAAAAGAAAAAACGAGCGCCTAGCACTGGGATTGAACACAAGACCCTCGGAGCCGGCGCTCACGGCTTACGCCCATCCGCCATCCCCGTAAACAAGCCTACTACAGGCCGGTTTTTAAGGCACCTCCCGACGTTCTGGGGACCTAGACGAACGTTGAATATCGCCTTGGATCTTGAGTGACCTGGCTGCCCTTAAGAGTCCCCCTTAAAGTTACAATTCACTGAAAAATCTAAGTTTGTTAGGCATTGTCATATTTCAAAAGTGAACTAAACAGTCCATACTCAACAGCATCTGTTATTGAAGTAGAATTGTTTTCAGAAGAGCAGTGGCCTTTAGCAGCATTGGAATAGTTGTGTTGGGGGGAATGTACTTTTGTAGCTGTTTCGCGCCCGCTTCCTCAAAGTGTTAAAGAGCATTGGGGTCCGAGCCCTCTGTCTTGGGGGAATAGAGAGACTGCCACACAACCCACTTGGAAAAGAGAGTTAGATGGGGAAAGCAAGGAGTGGGATATCTGGTAGTTTCTTAGAATACTTACAGGGTTGCTAGGGGAGGAGGGAAGTTGTGGAAAACATGGAGGCGGGTGGTTGGATGGAGACATGTTGGCTGGGTAGGGTTGGGGAAATGGGATGAGAGGTTGGGGGCGGAGGCCCACTACTTTTTAGTTTTCTTGTTTGAATACTGTACCAATAATTTTGAATATTGTACCTGTAACCCCCCATTGAAAAAAATTTAATAAATTCAACAAATGTGGTCACAATAAAATAGAATACTTACAGGGAGAACTTGGAGGTATGGTTCTGAGCAAGACTTCACCGACTGGAATGTCTGGCTCAATAACCTCCCCCTTTTATTTCACAATGTTCCCCCTTTCTCTATCCCCCTCACTCATACAGTATCTAACTGCAGAAGACCAGCACAAAGTGTCAGCTCCTTAAGGGCAGAGAAAGAGCTTCATGGGATGATATTGGATATAATAGTCAATGTGGTTGTAGGATTGGAGGAGTGTAGATCAATGTTTTGTCACACAAAACCTTTCACACAGGCACACATACGGACAAACTCACACACTCTTCCACACACTCAAATCAATGTTTTGTCTCTCCAAACTTTCCCAGCCTTGTCTAGAGAGTAGGAATCCATGTCAGAAGAACCCAGACAAAGAAAGGGAATAACGAGGGAGCAGAGAAGAGGGAGAGGGAGGGATGGGTGGATGGGGAGAGGAGAGGAGGGAGAGGGAGGGAGGGATGGGTGGATGGGGAGAGGAGAGGAGGGAGAGGGAGGGATGGGTGGATGGGGAGAGGAGAGGAGGAGGAGGGAGTGATGGGTGGATGGGGAGAGGAGAGGAGGGAGAGGGAGGGATGGGTGGATGGGGAGAGGAGAGGAGGGAGAGGGAGTGATGGGTGGATGGGGAGAGGAGAGGAGGGAGCCGCGAAAACTATAAAACTCTCTCCTAAAACTTCCAGCGGTATGTGTGTGTGTTTGTGTGTGTGTTTGTGTGTGTGTGTGTGTGTGTGTGTGTGTGTGTGTGTGTGTGTTTGTGAAAATGTGTGTTTAATTGGCGTTTGATAGTGTTTGCTGAGCGACCGGGTCAGAAAACGATAGTAACTCTGTGAATCTGGATGCCTACTCCGTCCGCACACACACACGAACACACACACACACACACGGACACACATACACACGCACACCATGTGGGTCGGCTGGGGGATAAAAGGACTGAGGGAGTGTGTCCCTGCCAGAATTCCCCAGGAGTCCGAGAAGAACTTCACAGGGAAGCTGGAACATTGGAACACTCAATCAGAATGGGAGGGGGGACTCTCTTCTACCCTACCCCCCCACACACACACACACACACACACACACACACACACACACTTAATCATCATGCTCTATCTATTTGTAAAAGCCAATCAATATTTCTGCTGGCAGTAATTCGATTTAATGGTCTTATTAATGTTTGATTATTATGATGACTAACAGGATGGGTGTGTCTGATTCAGATGGCCCAGCTATCAATTTACCATTATGCACGATCCCCCGCTGTTGCTGCAGCTGTGTGTGTGTCTGTCTTTGTGTGTGTGTGTGTGTGTGTGTGGTGTGTATGTGTCTTTGTGCAATAAACACAATATACAGTGCATAATGATTGTCAACATTGGGTGTCTGCATATGTGGTCCTCTGTAGCTCAATTGGTAGAGCATGGCGTTTGTAAAGCCAGGGTAGTGGGTTCGATCCCCGGCACCACCCATACGTAAAAATGTATGCACACATGACTATAAGTCGCTTTGGATAAAAGCGTCTGCTAAATGGCATATTATTATTATATGGTTTCTATTAAACATACAAAAATGGGTCAGGCAAAGAGTGAAGCAATCCATTCTTGGACAATTTATTACACATACTGACATACACCCCCCCCACCCCCACACACACACACACACACACACACGTGTTGTTCGTGTATAAGCCTGTTGCCTTTTCAGTCCCTGTTGTAGATACTACAGTACTTACTATAGAAACTGTAGTATACTACTATACTACACACTGTAGTATCCCTCGATCATATGTAGTACTTACTATAGAATGTTGTAGTATACTGTAGAATAATATAGTAAATGCTACAGTAATGTCCACAAAAACACTACACCTTTTTAACTATAGTAAATACAACAGTATTTAATTTGCATATAACCTGCCCATTCCCCTCCCCCATATCGCAATTTGTGCCACCCATAAGTGAGAAACCTACATGCCAAGTATAGAGCATATATTGTGTTCCCTACAGTTTATTGAAAAAAGCAGAAGTTCTGAACTGTCTGGTCAGACCACACTTCTACTTACCTACAGGTTATGGAAAATTTGCTCTTTTAGAATTTCGCCAGTAGGTGTCCTGAAGGAGAAGGCCTTCTTCTTTTTCAAAGGTAATAAAACAAAAACACTGTAGTAAATACTACAGAAAATACTGCACTATACTACAGTCTGCAAAAACACTACAGTAAATACTACAGTATATGACAGTCCAAAAAAACACTACAGAAAATACTAAAGTATACTGCAATCTGCAAAAACACTACATTAATTACTATAGTATATACTGCAGTTTTCTTTTACTACAGTATTTATGCTACAGTTAACTGTAAATACTACAGTATACTACAGTAAATACTACAGTAAAGTCCGCAAAAACAGTACAGTGAATACTATAGGTAAAGCAGCTGGCATATTTCAAACCTCTGATTTATGCTATGCTTCTTATCACACACACACACACACACACACACACACACACACACACACACACCCTGTAACACCCACCTTGACCTTCCAGACACTCCTTCCACTGCAAGATTAGGACAGGAGGAGGTGGAGAGAGGAGAGGGGAAAGGGGGTGGAGGGAGTGGATAGATAGAGGATGTATCTGCTCTCTTTCCGCAGTTACTGTAAGAGTGTGACCTTTTATGGTGTGTGTGTGTGTGTAAATACTTGTCCTTCTGCCAACTATGTGACAGAGGCTGCTCTATTTAAACAGAGGGCAGTTTTCTACTTTACATGAAGGATTCCCACCTTCGTTCTTTACAGTAAACGAGTGAGTGAGGGGACTTTCAACCCCTCCTACCTGTCCCTTGGCATCCATCCATCTCTCTTCCTTCCTTTGCTTATGGTGGGATTTTTTCCCCGAACCTCCTCTCTCTCACTTACTCTCGTTCTATTTCTCTCTCTCTCTCTCTCTCTCTCTCTCTCTCTCTCTCTCTCTCTCTCTCTCTCTCTCTCTCTCTCTCTCTCTCTCTCTCTCTCTCTCTCTCTCTCTCTCTCTCTCTCTCTCTCTCTCTCTCTCTCTCTCTCTCTACATCTTTACATCTCGTACAGTTTACATCTCTTCATTGTTAATAAGAAAACAGAGGTGTCAGGTCTGGCTCTGGGAGAGGAGGAAGGGTGGTGGTGTGGCAGCCATCTTGTCTGCCAGGTCTACATTCCTGTAGTCAAGCAGGATAAATATTATCTCAGCTCACAGAATGTAACACCAGTAGAGAGTCAGTCTACCTATTGTCTAAGAGTATCTGGCATTATACAGGTGTAGGATCTTAATTTGACAAGTTTCTCACAGCAGGAAAATAATCCTGCAGCAACAGGAAATGTGAGTTATTGTGTGGATTATTATTAATGCATTTTTTTTAAAAGTGGAAATTACAAACTTTAGAAGCCTTGTTAAACCTTGAATACACTATACGTTTGCAGGACATTTCCTGCAACAACAGGGTGATCAAATTAAGATCCTACATTTGTAGGGATAGCAAGGGACAGGTTGAAACCAAAACTAGCAGGACTGTGGAAGGTGTCTGAGTTGTTCATCCCTGGCCTATCTAATAGCAGCATGTCTATGACTAAGATAGAGAAACTATGGTAAAGACAAAAAGTTTTGCACTCAAAACATAAACTGTAGCAGGAAGCCCAATGACTCCTGTGTAGAAAATTGCTTGTACTAGCACTTTGGTTCTCTTCAAAGGCTTTCACATGTATTTGTCTTGGGAGGTCCTCATCAAGGACCTCAGCCACCCAAGCCCTGGCTTGTTCACCCCGCTACCATCTAGAAGGCGGAGACAGTACAGGTGCGTCAAAGCTGGGACCGAGAGACTGAGAAACAGCTTCTATCTCCAGGCCATCAGACTGTTAAACAGTCACCACTAGCCTTAGTCACTGAGTATGTTTACATGCACACTAATAATTCGATATTAAACTGATTATTGCGGAAGGCCGAGTATGGCATTTGTTATCTAAACACCTTACTCTATTTATCTTAATCGGCGTGAGGTCATAATCGAAGTAAGCATACGCCGATTAAAACACATGGTTGTCTGAGCAATTTATCAAGTTATTAAGACATGTAAACAGCTTAATCAGCAATTCCAGCAGTATATTTGATCTGTGCATGTGCCAGCACCGGGTAGCGCAAGCCTCCCGCTTATGCACGAGGGAAGTGAGTTCGGAAAAACTGGAAGTATGCATCTTACAAACTTTATATGTCCGAACTCTAAAAAATAACATGGTCACCGTGGTATAACGTTTATTTTGATAGCTGATTTTCTTTGTGTGTCAAAAGTCCCATCAGTATTTAAAATGTAAACAGGATTATTAGGGAAATCGTTCTTCTTACAAGACATGAAAACGGTTTAAACAAGCTATTGTATTAACCTGGCTATCCACAATAATCGCATTCTTGTGTGCATGTAACCGTGCTTGCTAGTCATTGAACACTGGTTACTTTAATAATGTTTACATACTGTTTTACCCACTTAATACACTATATATACAAAAGTAGATGGACCAATGTTCCCTCAAAAGGTCTGCTGAGCGCAAACTTGAATGTTGTGAAAATGTACTGAGAAACACTGAGGCTGTACCTGCTTTAAGTTAAAGTTTTAACAGTGGCCATGTAGGCTACTGTGGCTATTTGATCATAATGTAGGCCTACCAGAGTGGCCTACCATCAAAAACAATGGAGAAAATGCATCCCATAACATTTTAACATGGAAATACAGTTGAAGTCGGAAGTTTACATACACTTAGGTTGGTGTCATTCAAACTCGTTTTTCAACCACTCCACAAATTTCTTGTTAACAAACTATAGTTTTGGCAAGTCGGTTAGGACATCTACTTTGTGCATGACACAAGTAATTTTTCCATCAAATGTTTACAGACAGATTATTTCACTTATAATTCACTGTATCACAATTCCAGTGGGTCAGAAGTTTACATACACAAAGTTGACTGTCCCTTTAAACAGCTTGGAAAATTCCAGAAAATGATGTCATGGCTTTAGAAGCTTCTGATCGGCTAATTGACATAATTTGAGTCAATTGGAGGTGTACCTGTGGATGTATTTCAAGGCCTACCTTCAAACTCAGTGCCTCTTTGCTTGACATCATGGAAAAATGAAAAGAAATCAAGACCTCGGAAAGAAATGGTATACCTCCACAAGTTCATCCTTGGGAGCAATTTCCAAACGCCTGAAGGTACCACGTTCATCTGTACAAACAATAGTAGGCAAGTATAAACACCATGGGACCACACAGCCGTCATACCGCTCAGGAAGGAGACGCGTTCTGTCTCCTAGAGATGAACGTATTTTTGTGCGAAAAGTGCAAATAAATCCCAGAACAACAGCAAAAGACCTTGTGAAGATGCTGGAGGAAACAGGTACAAAAGTATCTATATCCACAGTAAAACAAGTCCTATATCGACATAACCTGAAAGGTCGCTCAGCAAGGAGAAGCCACTGCTCCAAAACCGCCATAAAAAAGCCAGACTACGGTTTGCAACTGCACATGGGGACAAAGATCGTACTTTTTGTAGAAATGTCCTCTGGTCTGATGAAACAAAAATATAACTGTTTGGCCATAATAATCATCGTTATGTTTGGAGGAAAAAGGGGGTTGCTGCAAGCCGAAGAACACCATCCCAACCGTGAAGCACGGGGGTGGCAGCATCATGCTGTGGGGGTGCTTTGCTGCAGGAGGGACTGGTGCACTTCACAAAATAGATGGCATCATGAGGAAGGAAAATTATGTGGATATATTGAAGCAACATCTCAAGACATCAGTCAGGAAGTTAAAGCTTGGTCGCAAATGGGTCTTTCAAATGGACAATGACTCCAAGCATACTTCCAAAGTTGTAGCAAAATGGCTTAAGGACAACAAAGTCAAGGTATTGGAGTGGCCATCACAAAGCCCTGACCTCAATCCTATAGAAAATGTGTAGGCAGAACTGAAAAAGTGTGTGCGAGCAAGGAGGCCTACAAACCTGACTCAGTTACACCAGCTCTGTCAGGAGAAATGGGCCAAAATTCACCCAATTTATTGTGGGAAGCTTGTGGAAGGCTACCCAAAACATTTGACCCAAGTTAAACAATTTAAAGGCAATGCTACCAAATACTAATTGAGTGTATGTAAACTTCTGACCCACTGGGAATGTGATGAAATAAATAAAAGCTGAAGTAAATCATTCTCTCTACTATTATTCTGACATTTCACATTCTTAAAATAAAGTAGTGATCCTAACTGACCTAAGACAGGGAATGTTTACTAGGATTAAATGTCAGGAACTGTGAAAAACTGAGTTTAAATGTATTTGGCTAAGGTATATGTAAACTTCCGACTTCAACTGTAGCTGTTCTATTATTCAGCCTACAGTAGCAGCCAATGTGTGGTGTTCAATGTAGGCCTACATTCCATGAGAAACATGCAGGGCTTGATATTAACCTGTTTATCCACTTGTCCTTCAGACAAGGAGGTGACTGAAAATGTTGTTGTGTTGTTCGATGCAAGAATCCACTTTACAAAATATAATGCATTATTATTCCCATGCCATTACTACAGAGAATCAGACAACTTATGTTACCCTCTGCCTATTGGTTACTTAGCTTATTCAAGTCTGTCTCAAAATACAACACTGCCCCTTTAAGACAAAAATTTGCCTGACTTGCTTTTCAAAGATGTCTAGAAATGTACATGTTTTGTACTCTTGTAGGAAGCAATCACTCCCCTATTGCTGACTACAAATGATCTATAACTGGGCTAATAACTCACTAACTAGCAAAGGATCTGAACAAAATGTGCACACGTGGCTAAATGCAGCTCTCGCTTTGACCTCAAAACAAGTGCATCTTCTCACGACCGCTCATGCTGTAAGCACACCAGTTCAAAGTAAATGGCACAGATCCATATATGGCAATGGTCTATTTGCATATAGGCCTACTGCAGCTCTGATTGTTTATGCCACACCGGTCTGTGTAGAGTACGGCTGCATAGTGCGTGTCAATGCAATAGAATCCTACTCCGATGCATTATGCCTACAACAACATTTCTTGCATAGTTCATTTTGTTACATTGAATGTGGCTAAAATTGCGTTGATTCAATCACAATTGCCACAGTAAAGGGAAACGTTGATAGTGTTAACAGGGAAAACTGTAGAACAGTGGTCACCAACCTTTTCTGAGTCAAGATCGCTTTGAGTCAAAATGCAAGCCGAGATCTACCGCTCAGATTTTTTTTTAACACGACTTTAAAAAACGTAAGCCTAAGCAACATTAACCAATTAACAACACTACTGTAGCAATGAGGTTTGTGCAGTAAGCTATAGGCCCAATACATTATCACAGCATATTGGCTTTGATTGAATTGCGCTGCCAATGAATGCATTGATGTTCGGGTCATTCAAATCACTCCGCTCACCCTTTCCTCCACTGACACTGACCAAAAAGGGACACCGTCTTCCAGCTGATGACGAAACTCCAGTTGCACCGCATTATTTCTACCTCATGCACAAATTCCTGTTGTTACTCCTATGAATAGAGAAAGTGAAATATTCCTCGATATTAAAAAAGACCCAAGCCGCTAATAATAACAACAACGCAAGCCTATAGATACACTTTCCTACTCATTCATTACTGCTGCAGTGCTTGTTGTAGCACTGAGCGGAAATAGGAAGAAAGCGCATTTTATAGCTTATAAAAGTGTTGAATACAAATTGTTGACAGTGCTGAGAAAGAACTTAAACAAGAACTCACACATAAAAACAGCATTTGTTGACAGTCTCTCTCTAGTCATGGTTTTAAACATTTTGAAATCTCACAGTATCAACTTTGCTGTAGCTTTCTTTTATGCCTGCTACGTTACTGCAGACATGGTCATCTGAGCCATCCGATTGGCCAGCGGTAGGCCTATAGTGCACATGACAGGTGTATAAAATCAAGCACACAGCCATGCAATCTCCATAGACAAACATTGGCAGTAGAATGGCCTTACTGAAGAGCTCAGTGACTTTCAATGTGGCACCGTCATAGGATGCCACCTTTCCAACAAGTCAGTTTGTCACATTTCTGCCCTGCTATAGCGGCCCCGGTCAATAAGTGCTGTTATTGTGAAGTGGAAACATCTAGGAGCAACAACGGCTCAGCCACGAAGTGATTGGCCACACTAGCTCACAGAACGGGACCACCGAGTGCTGCAGTGGTGTAAAGCTGGAGTGGTGTAAAGCTCGCCGCCATTGGACTCTGGAGCAGTGGAAACGCATTCTCTGGAGTGATGAACCACGCTTCACCATCTGGCAGTCTGACAGACAAATCTGGGTTTGGCAGATGCCAGGAGAAGGCTACCTGCCCCAATGCATAGTGCCAACTGTAAAGTTTGGTGGAGGAGGAATAATGGTCAGGGACTGTTTTTCATGGTTCGGGCTAGGCCCCTTAGTTCCAGTGAAGGGAAATCTTAAATGCTACAGCATACAATGACATTCTAGATGATTCTTTGCTTCCAACTTTGTGGCAACAGTTTGGGGAACTCCCTTTCCTGTTTTAGCATGACAATGCTCCCGTGCACAAAGCGAGGTCCATACAGAAATGGTTTGTCTAGATCGGTGTGGAAGAACTTGACTGGCCCGCACAGAGCCCTGACCTCAACCCCATCGAACACCTTTGGAATGAATTGGAACGCCGACTGCGAGCCAGGCCTAATCACCTACATTGGTGCCCGACCTCGCTAATGCTCTTGTGGCTGAAGTGGAAAGCCTTCCCAGAAGAGTGGAGGCTGTTATAGCAGCAAAGGGGGGACCAACTCCATATTAATGCCCATGATTTTGGAATGAGATGTTCGACGAGCAGGTGTCCACATACTTTTGGTCATGTAGTGTATGTATATATTGTATTAAAGTCATTGAACACTGGTCACTTTTATAATGTTTACATACAAAACACACTATTATATGTATATACAGTATTCCGGTCTCTGACATTGCTCGTTCTGAAATGTCTTAATTTCTTAATTTTTCAGGATTATGTGTGTATTTATTTTTATTTTTATTTTTATTACTAGGTATTACTGTACTGTTGGAGCTAGAAACGCAAGCATTTCGCTGCACCTGCGATAACAAATGCAAATCTGTGTACGCGACCAATAAACTTGATTTGATTTGTCTATTCACCGAGCATTCTCCCTTCTAGGATAGCACAGACGTTTAGGAGACCTCTTATGAGATAGCAGCTGTGAAGGTTGAGTTCCTAAATAGAGATTGAGTGTTTGGAACATGAAGTGACCCAGAAATGGCTGACTGGGTAACAGCAACAAGCACAGATCGATATTGATGTCCCCAAGGCCCTACTAAAAAGCTTCAACACAGCAACTTCCACTAACAATGGATGCTATTCAACCCCCCTCCAACTCTCTCTATCCACCCCACCCCTCTCTCTCTCTCTCTCTCTCTCTCTCTCTCTCTCTCTCTCCTCTCTCTCTCTCTGTCGCTCTCTCTCTCTCTCTCTCTCTCGCTCTCTTTTTCTGTCTCTCTCTCTCTCTCCTCTCTCTCTCTTTCTGTCTCTCTCTCTCTCCTCTCTCTCTCTCTCTCTCTGTTGCTCTCTCTCTCTCTCTCGCTCTCTTTTTCTGTCTCTCTCTCTCTCTCTCTCTCTCTCTCTCTCTCTCTCTCTCTCTATCTCTGTTGCTCTCTCTCTCGCTCTCTTTTTCTGTCTCTCTCTCTCTCCTCTCTCTCTCTCTCTGTTTCTTTCTCTCACACTCACACGCACACACACAAGATGGCTATTTCCTCCTTAATGAAACGTGAGGGAGTGTGAGATGAGGAGTAGAGGTTTGGTTTTGTAATCTGGTTAACTCTAATCTAATCTCATCTGACATAATGTAATCTAATGGTGCTGCTGTGTGTTCCGGACTGCCCGTGATGCAGTGCCATACTATTTCTGACACTTACCCTCATCCAACCCATGTGTGTGTGTGTGTGTCTGTCAGTGTGTGTGTGGTGTGTGGTGCATGTGTGTGTGTGTGTGTTGGGTGGGAGGGGTGTTCTGATGGGGGCATCTAAGGTCGCATTCTATTACAGGAACAGCAGGAGGGTTGAAGAAGGCCTAATATATGGTCTGTAACAAGAGAAGAAAGAATCAAAAAGCACACACACACACATGCAAATACACACGCATAATACACACTCCAGCTCAATATATGACCTATCCTAGATGTCTCTCGTCCAATCCCCTCTCACCTCGTAACATTTTTTCTCCATATACTGGCTTATCAATCACATCTATTACAACAGTGTGTGTTTGTGTGTGTGTCTGCGCGCATGCTCTGAACTTGACCTAAGCAGGACTGTGATTGATGTAGTGTGCGATTGAGTGATTTGGTGGTTGTGTACCAGAGTATTAGGTAATAAACAGAATAAGACCAGAGAAGAGTTTAGGAGCCGCAGACCTTCACTTCACCCTGATACAGCCTTAGAGAGAGAGGGAGAGAGACACAAAGCACACACACATATGTGCAGACTTACCTGTACATCCTGGAAAGTGCCATACACACATGCAATGACGTCGCCATTTGATTCCAGCTGTATTGATGTATTTGATTCCAGCTGTATTGATGTATTTGATTCCAGCTGTATTGATATCTTGTAATGTCACAAACACATATATCAGAACATAACATGTAACATATGCTGTTGCTACCTCTTTGATGCTCCAGATACACAGTACTGTATTCTATGGCCTATATACTACACAAAACATACTACCGTACACACACACACACACACACACACACACACACGCTCCCTATGAAACAGCATGTGTCTAATTTAGATGTGGGAGTAACAGTACACTTCTCTGATGGTTGCTGAAAACAGATGTCATTGACATATTTCCTTTTCTAATCAGCGGATGTGTTTGTTTGTGTATGTGTATTGGATATAACTATGTTTTATGATTCCTCTCTCTCTCTCTCTCTCTCTCTCTCTCTCTCTCTCTCTCTCTCTCTCTCTCTCTCTCTCTCTTCTCCTCCATTTCCCACTCTCCCTCCATCTCTCTCTCCCCCAGCCTGATGAGCTGACCAATGCGTTGGAGATCAGTAACATAGTGTTCACCAGTCTGTTTGCCTTGGAGATGTTACTCAAGGTGTTGGTCTATGGGCCATTCGGTTACATCAAAAATCCCTACAACATTTTTGACGGAATCATAGTGGTCATCAGGTAAGATCTCACACACAACAAACTACACCAGATTGTCATTAATCTCTCATGGACAGATGTACGTAACCTAAATGGTAGTAGCATCTGTCGACAGACTGTGGGATGCCACGACTAACGAGGAACTTTCACACCGGGCGCAGACGTCAGTGCAACGTCTAGTTTTGATTTACATTTGGTTGAGTTGTCAACTAACGTGAATTCAACGTGAAATCAACAAAAAAAATCACCATATTGTTGGATTTAGTTAAAAGTTGAATGGCCCTTATGTTGATAACTTTGCAAATCCATTTAGTTTTCCACATTGATTCAACGTCATCACAAACATGTTGGGTGGGTTGAAATGATGTGGAAACAACGTTGAGTCAACCAATTTTTGCACAGTGGGTTGTTCCGGTATGCTGATTTTTTGTCACTGATCGTTTGGACAAATCATGATTTTGCAGGTGCTCGCATATTTCGAATTTCGGAAGGGGAGGGCCTATATACTTGCCGAAACTATCTGACAGTTTCTGTTTAGAGAGTTGGAGACATTTCTAGTCTTGTCAGTACATTTTCAATATAATACGTCTCCCCCAGAACTAAATTGAGCATCTGACGTAATTACACAAGATTTTAGTTCTGGGTGTCCGAGATTAGGTTGTCATAAACAAGGCTGTGTTTGATTTACATGACAAATTAGTTTATAACTTATGGCACACTGCCAGTCTTCACTGTGTAAGATATCAAGGCCTCACTCAGGTTTGTAACAGCTTTAAATATGTATTTTTCCTTCCAATTAATGGCTTATCCTGTAACGGACAATGAATATGTGTGGTCCTCTGTAGCTCAGTTGGTAAAGCATGGCACTTGCAACGCCAGGATATTGGGTTAATTATCAGTAGAACCCATACGTAAAACAAATATATGCATTCTAGACTGTAAGTCACTTTGGATAAAAGCATCTGCTAAATGGCATATAGTATATTTAAGCAGTAAGGCCCGAGGGGGTGTACTATATTGCCAATATACCACAGCTAAGGGCTGTTCTTACGCATGACGCAACACGGAGTGCCTGGATACAGCCCTTAGCCGTGGTATGTTGGCCATATACCACAAACCCATGCAGTGCCTTATTTATATTATAAACTGGTTACCAACGTAATTAGAGCTGTAAAAATAAATGTTTTGTCTTACCCGTGGTATACGGTCTGATATACCACGGCTGTCAGCCAATCAGCATTAAGGCCTCGAACCACCTAGTTTATAAATATAATAATATGTGTTCTCTCTCTCCTCAGTGTATGGGAGATCGTGGGTCAGCAGGGTGGTGGTCTGTCTGTGTTGCGTACCTTCAGGCTGATGCGTGTGTTGAAGCTGGTGCGCTTCATGCCTGCACTACAGAGACAGCTGGTGGTGCTGATGAAGACCATGGACAACGTGGCCACCTTCTGTATGCTACTCATGCTCTTCATCTTCATCTTCAGGTATGGGCCAATGCAAAAAGTGTTCAAAAAGTAATTTTGACACATATGTCAGACACAAGCTGACACACGTTTATATAGAAATAAGGGGGAGCCTTTATCGCCATTGTCTCAAAGGGAGGAGGGGAAGAAGGAGGTGGAGGGGAAGGAAAAAGACATTAGGTGGTAGAGGCAAGTCAAAAAGGGACATAATGAGCGGTTGATAAAGAGGGATGGATAAAGAGAAAAATTGAGGGTGCTAGAGGTAGAGAGAAAGGGATGAGGAAGACAGAGAGGTAAAAAGTGTTCCACTTGGTCAGTAAACTGGAGGGGAAGAAACAAACAAAAGAGATGTATGCCAGGAGGAATGACAAAGAGAGGATAGAATGACACGAACGAGTGGAAATTCTCTCTTTTCATCAGCATCCCTCGTTCAGCCTGTTTAGCCACTGGCAAGCTCAGCGAAATGAGATCTATGGATAAGTTCTATACAGCCTACACACACACACACACACACACACACACACACACACACACACACACACACACACACACACACACACACACACACACACACACACACACACACACACACACACACACACACACACACACACACACACACACACACACACACACACACACACACAGTACTTTGACTAGAACAGTGTGCTTAGACAAACACCCACTATGTGTGTGAGTGAAGAGGAGCCAAGTTCACAGACTAGAGGCCTAGTCACTGATCCCTCCACACACGCACACTAGCCGTATTGCTGTCTAGTCAGAATAACATAGAGAATTCACACACACACATATCCCATGGGGTCAGTTCTTTGCTATTCATAATTACACAACAAGAGAACAACATCAGACTGAAACAGTGGGAGGCTGAAACTCTCTATCTTCTTTTCTCATGCCATGACTCCCTTTGGTGCCCTCTCCATCTCTGTTATTGACAAAAATATATAACTTTTCTCCCTCCTTCCCTCCCTAACCCTCTCTCTTTCTCTCTCCCTATCTCTCTCCTCTCCTTCTCTCTCCATCAGTATCCTGGGCATGCATCTGTTTGGCTGTAAGTTTGGATCAGAGAGAGATGGAGACACTCTACCAGACAGGAAGAACTTTGACTCTCTGCTCTGGGCCATCGTCACCGTGTTTCAGGTGAGATCTCACTACCACGCTACCACTCCCCTCCCTCTCTCCCTCTTTCACTCCAAAATCAGTCTGCCAGACGTTTCCAGATCTCAAACTTGGCCGACTATCAAGATGAGTCCATATCGGCAATCTGTTATGTAGGTCCAACTACACATCAAATGAATGTGAAAAAAGGACAGCTGCTCTCTATTTCCTCTATTCCTCCTTTCTTATCTCTCCACTCTCTACATCTCTCCATCTCTCCATTTCTCCCTCCCTCCCTCCAGATCCTAACTCAGGAGGACTGGAACAAGGTGCTGTATAATGGTATGGCTTCCACCACTCCTGTGGCTGCTCTCTACTTCATCGCCCTCATGACCTTTGGGAACTACGTCCTCTTCAACCTACTGGTGGCCATCTTGGTCGAGGGCTTCCAGACTGAGGTAAACTAAGTAAACAAAATAACAAAGACAGGCACATAACGAGCTGGGAACACAGACGTGTGCTGAGGGCTTGGACCATTCATCTGTGTCAATGTATTCATATTTTTCTCTTAAATCTTCTATTCCTCCACCTTGACACTCACTCAAAATAAAATATGTATTCTCTAATTGTGTCACTCTTTCTACTCCAAAATATGTCCTTCTCCTCCCCTTTCTTACACATTCTCTTCAGCAGACAGTCTTTATCCTTTCTCCATCCATCCCTTCATCCCTCTCTCCTTTCTCATAATAACAGTTGTCATATTTATTGATATTCATATTTTACTTACAGTGATGTCATCCATCACCAGGAAAATATGCTTACATCACAGTCACATTCTTGCTCCTCTCTCATCCCCCTTATACATTCCTCCTTTTTGTTATCCCTCCCTTCTACTCTCCACTCATAAAACAAAAGACAAATCTCTCTCTCTGCATAACCGTGAATCTTCTCTGAAAGAGAGGACGAGAGAGAGAGGGAGACTGAGAGAGGGAAAGAGAGAGAGACATAGGAAGACAGAGAGAGATAGAGCGATAAACACAGAGATAGATAGAGAGACAGAGAAAGACAGAGAGTAAGGATGAATGTATGTTTTTGTTGAGAGTTGGATAGCATAAGTTTAATCTCTGCTATAAGAATGTATTCAGAGCAGCCCTGCTAGACATCGACGTTAATGGTTGTCTTGACAAAGAGAGTCAAAAAACTAAATCATTCTGGGTTGGCCTCTGCTTTGTTTTAATTGAACATTCCATCTGACTCTTTTGCTCATTCATCTCTCTCTATCCCTCTCTCGTTATCTCTCTCTTTCTTTCTCTGAATTGTGACAGCACCTGTGCTTTGATGTCTTGTGTTCTTTGAAAGAAGGCAGCACAGCGTATAGGAGGAGAGGAGAGGGGAGGAGAGAAGGATAGACAGGATAGATGAGCAGACAGACACATATTTAAAAGACAGATTAATTGGTTTGCTTTCTAGTTATTAGTTGTTACAACCGTCTGGTTTCTAGGTCTGTTATCTAGTAGTCATGGTGTCCAGAATAGCACAGTTATGTCCAACATCTACTTTATCAGCCCTCAATACCACCAGGCATCATTCAGCTCAGTTAGGAATGAATCAGTTAGCAAGGTATTCTTTAAAGCCAGAGAGAAGCGACTGTGGCTATGGATTAAACACAGCTCTTAGCTGAACCATTTATGGACTACAAACTTTAGCTGGAAAAGTTACCATGACTTTTTATGCTATGCAAGTTTTGGTTTTTAAGTACCATTCTAGCAAATTAACCTTTTAAAGTGTATTGAACTCCAGCATACTGAACATACTGTACCTCTCTGGTCTAAGACTGAATGGAATGGAGTCACTTTATCCCTGACTCATCCAACAAGTTGTCATAGATAGTCATCACCTGGTAGACAGAGAGAGAGAGGAAGAAAGAGAGAGAGACAGAAACTAGACAGAGAGAGAGAGACTAGACACAGAGAGAGAGACTATACACAGAGAGAGAGACCAAATACAGAGAGAGAGACTAGACACAGAGACAGAGAGAGAGACACAGAGAGAGAGCGAGACTAATAATAATAATATGCCATTTAGCAGACGCTGTTATCCAAAGCGACTTACAGTCATGCGTGCATACATTTTTGTGTATGGGTGGTCCCGGGGATCGAACCCACTACCTTGGCGTTACAAGCGCCGTGCTCTACCGAGAGAGAGAGAGAGAGAGAGAGAGAGAGAGAGAGAGAGAGAGAGAGAGAGAGAGAGAGAGAGAGAGAGAGAGAGAGAGAGAGAGAGAGAGAGAGAGAGAGAGAGAGAGAAGAGAGAGAGAGAGAGAGAGAGAGAGAGAGAGAGAGAGAGAGAGAGAGAGAGAGAGAGAGAGAGAGAGAGAGAGAGAGAGAGAGAAGAAGAGAGGTGAGGAGGAAAGGACAGAGATGGAAGAAAACAGGGAACAAACAGTTCTGCCGCTCTGACAAACTCTCACTGGGTGGAAGCCATGCCAGTCAGTGACTTCTGAGCTAAAATAGATTTCTAGATAATGTGGTTGGTCTCTGCCGCCTTTGACAAACCTGTCAGGATTACTACAAAAGACCTGGAACACATCTAGGATTATATTTATTATTAGCTCACCAGGGTAGACACCAGGGTAGACAACACACACCCCGTCTCCCCAATCCTGAGGCCTGATGTCCAAAACCGTTAAGCAGCAGCATTAGCCTCAACTTCCCCACCTCTTCACTTCCTCTCTTCCTCCACTCCTTGTCTTCCACTCCTTCTCTCAGTTCATTCGAAAAGCTGTTTGCTTAATTCATTCACTTATTTTTCTAACATCCTTTTCTGCAAACACAGAGTTTATTTTTAGTTAGCCGAACTTTGCAGTGCGTCAGGGTTGCTAGGTAATGATCGGGTGAATGACGTGAGTTGGGATGAGAGATGTTATGTTCTGGAGCCATGCCCTGGTACACACACACACACACACACATATACACACACACACGCCTCGTCGCTCTCTGACCCCACAAATGGCTGGACATGGTGACAATGGGGGGGCGGTCAGATTACACACACGCACACACACACACACACACAATGTACTGTACTGACTGATGCTTAGGTTCACAGCTGAAGGCTCTGTTACAGTGTGCTATGCTGTGTACCCTCCACTTATGACTCATAAGTGACTGAATGACTTACTGTATAACTCATGGCTGAAATGAGTGATTGCACACAAGAACATATGCTATGGCATTGAGCTGAGCTCAGTTTTCCTGTGTGTTATTGCTACTCGGCTGCATTCTGCTATGATTGGAGTTTGAGCATCGCTACTGTGTATACAGTGTATACTGATGGGATTTCTCTGCTCTACTGTGTCTGTGTCTCTTTAGCATGTAACAGAATATATACATTATATATCTGCCATCTCAACCTAATTATCTTTCTGCTTTGTTTGTTGCTGTGGTGCTTCTCCTCTTTTCCTCCCTTTCTCTTGCTCTTTTACTCATCCTTTTCTATCTCTCTTTCTATCTCTCTTTCTATCTCTCTTTCTATCTCTCTCTCTCTATCTCTCTTTCTATCTCTCTTTCTATCTCTCTTTCTATCTCTCTCTATCTCTCTTTCTATCTCTCTTTCTATATCTCTTTCTATATCTCTTTCTATCTCTCTCTCTCTCTCTCTCTTTCTATCTCTCTTTCTATCTCTCTTTCTATCTTTCTTTCTATCTCTCTTTCTATCTCTCTTTCTTTCTATCTCTCTTTCTATCTCTCTTTCTATCTCTCTTTCTCACCCTTTCCTTTCTCCCTCTCTATCACCCTCTCTTCCTGCGGTAAAACATCACACACTTCCACTTCAGGAAGTGCCCATGACAGAGGACTTGCATGTCCAGTTGAGCCTTATTCAACTGCCTATAGGGTCAGGGGTATGTACTGTACTGCAATGTGCTCCTACCTCCTCCCTCTCTCTCACCCTCCCTCTCTCTCACCCTCCCTCTCTCTCACCCTCCCTCTCTCTCTCTCCCACTCAGGCTCCCCCTGTCTCTCTACCCTCCACCACCCCTCTGCACGATGCCACGGCAGTTGAGACTAACCAGGTTGACAGTGTGTGTGTTCAGTGTGTGTGTGTTCAGTTGGCGTGTGTGTTCACTGTCAGGCGGTTGATCAGTAGTTGGTTGTTTTTATGTTGGAAAGCAGAGTCCTCTCAGACGTCTCTCTCTCTTCAGGTCCACTGGTTCCTTCCTTTAGCCTCGAGGTGCAAATAAACAAGCACACTAGAAACCTGCCAAGAGTAGCCAAGCTAAAGTTACAGCACTACAGTAGAAACATCCCTAAAGAGTGCACTGTGTTAAGTCTCTCTGTTTTATCTGGCTAGAGGGGAGAGGATGTGGGTTTAGACTGAGGAGAAGCTTCAGTGCAGTCAGTTAGAACTAACGGGACAACATTTTACGAAGGCTAAAAAAGAGGATATAGCTAACCCTGGGAGTGGGAGTTTGAGGAGAGTCTGCTCTGTTTGGTCTGTAATAATTAACCCTGTAGCTAACCCGTCACTGTGTGGACGTGCCTCCCTGTCCTGTGCAGTCTCTGTATTTGTATCTGTTTATGTGTAATGGAGGTGGTTCGGTGAACATGATGACTTGTGTTAGCACCCAGAGCTAATGCTTAGGCTTTAGCGCATTGGGCTAACACAGTCTCGAGTCATGCAGGCAGCCGATCGAAACCTGGTTGTCACATCTGCACATGTGGCCAGAAAAGCAGCTGTGTCTGGAGACACTACTAGAGACTACTAGAGGCCTTGTCAGTGACATTCCATCAACACTCACACATACACACTTACCCCTCCAAAGCACACTCATACATTTCTCCATTCACACCTTTAGAGTGGCCTAATTGAGATTCTCTTTTGAGAACCTGTCCCTCCCTCCCTCCCTCCCTCCCTCCCTCCCTCCCTCCCTCCCTCCCTCCCTCCCTACCTCTCCCTAGCGTCTGCCTAAATTGGCCTGCCCATTTGTAAACAAGCCATTTTATACCCGTCTTCTATTTCTGTGCTCCTGAACTACTCCCATTGGAATACTGTTCCCGCTCCTTGTTCCTTCTTCTAACTTTGTTGTTTTCAAATTAAATGCCACCTTGGAGAAGCTATTGATAAGGAATGGAAGAGCGCTGCTATGCGTAGTTGCCTACAGTATGTTAAAATAATCAAGATGGATGATAGTCCCATATAGCTCAGTTGGTAGAGCATGGTGTTTGCAACGCCAGGGTTGTGGGTTCGTTTCCCACGGGGGGCCAGTATGAAAAAATATATAAATAATTATGCACTCACTAACTGTAAGTCGCTCTGGATAAGAGCATCTGCTAAAATGACTAAAAAAATAAAATAAATGATCAAATCAACCAAAGGGCTACAACTTAGCTCGGTCAATTCAATACATTTATTTGTTCATTCATTCATTAGTAGATCAGTACATTCTGTTCCGGACTTGTGCTCATCCGTAAAAGTCCAGAGTTTTAGTGTGTCCAGCTGGTGGTTTTAAAGGCTGTGAACAGCAGAATGAGTATCAGCAACAGAATGACTATTAGCCTATAAATACGGCTGCTCCTGTGAGAGACAGATCAATAGCATAGCAGAGCAGAAGCAGAGCAGAGCTTAATCTGATTCTAACAGTCATATTTAACACTTATCACATCACTGGAGCCTGGGCTGCAAACACTCAGAGTATCAGACTAACTGCCAACTCAGAACAATACAGATGCAGCAACCAGCCCTGAACAATAAGGCCTGAGACCCATTTGAGACCAGTCATCTGAAATGAGGTGCAACTATCACTAAGCCCCAGGTAAACTGGCTAGTTAGCTTATGGATAGGCAGTTTAGGGTTGAATCTTACACTGTATCTCAAATGGTCACCTTACGATTCAACCTCATTCCTCTGCCCCAGAAAGGAGATATGGGAGTCAGGTTGGTCCCTTGGTCACGGACATGGTACCGAGCAAGACCCCGGCTGTGGTCCTGGCTACACCCACATAGGCAGCCCTGTCTAGGGTCCCCTCCATACAGGCCCTACTGGGCTGTCCCTCTCTCTACAGTGGTCTCAGGGGTCCAGGAGACTCAGATGGGCCCCTGGCCTAGTGCTGGGCCCGCCGTGAGTACCACACACACAATGAATATCTCATACACAAATATGCAGAGTACCACACACACCCAGGCACTGCGTGCCTAACTCCGTCACGCTAGAGAAAAGAAGCAGTACCTGCCCCTCCTCCCCCTCCCTCACTCCCTCAAGGACGAGGGGTGGGGGTGACTGGGTACCCACAATGCTTTGTGTGCCCACCGTGACTTGAAATAAATGTACTACCAGCCCAAACCACCAAGTAGCCCTTCCCCCTACCCCTCTCCACTCTCCCCTCCTCTCTGGCCTACTCAATTGTAAATGGTGACGGGAAGTGTGGAGTCTGGATATCCACAATGCTTTGTGCTGAGCCTCTGCTGAGCTTGTCCAATCACAGCTGTTTTATGTTTGTTGTTCACTGAGGGAAGAGTCCACCGCTGTGTTGACCAATATATATAATTTGTGTTAACTTCTGACCTGCTATGTTTCTTGTATTTGAGACCACTGTTTCCCTGTTGTGGTTTTTAGCTGTGTGTGCTGTGGATTAATTATGTTATTAGTTTATGGTGTGTTTTTAGTAGATGATGCAATGCTCCCATTGGTTTCTACTGTACATAACCTATTCTCTTATTCACCTGTTACTCAGATCCTGCTGAAGATCTTCCTCAGAGGAATGAACTGTTAAACAACAAGCATTAACTCGCTCATTTTAAACCAATGGGAGACATTGCAGTTAGATCCTCTATCTATCCTTTGTCTGAATGGTCAGCACTGTTTTCACCCTGTTATTATAAGTCCTATCCTCTCTCTGAGTCAGAGGTTTAGCTGGAAAATCCCCAGGCAGATGAGTATGGAAATCACAAGTAGAGAAATGATTAGTTTTGCGGCCATTACAGCCGCAAGTATAGGCCTAAAGCTGATTGGCTGGCTAGTTCACACACACACACCTAGAGATGGAGAAAGTAATTTGTGAGCTTTGATGAGTGAAATGGAGATTTGGGTCTTTAGGCACTTCTCAGTTTATTCACTCAGTAGCTATAGAAAACAGACTCACTGTGCATATTTTAATAACTACTGACTATACCTGCTTTAGTCTGGATACTGGTCATAGAGATAGAGAGATGGAGAGAGACAAAAAAAGGTAGAGAGAGAGAGAGAGAGAGAGAGAGAGAGAGAGAGAGAGAGAGAGAGGACAAAGATGGAAGAAAACAGGGAACAAACAGTTCTGCCGCTCTGACAAACTCTCACTGGGTGGATGATTTGTATTTTGTATTAGACCACACTGAAGGTTGTGTGTGTGTGTGCGCATGTGTGTGTGTGCTAGTGTATATGTCCTTCCTTTCCAGTGCCTGTGTGTGTGTGTGCTCCTGCCTGTGTGTCTCTGTGCGCGCCTGTGTGCGTGTCTCTCCCGTTTGTGTGTGTGTGTGTATCAGACCACACTGTGGAATGCATGTGTTTACGGGGCCTAGATGGGCATGGGGTGAACCAGACATACCCATCCCTGACGGGTATAAATAGCACTGTTTATCGTCACAGAGTGATCACCCTCTCCGTGTACAGTCGCTGTACCGCTCCACGTCTTTTGGTCTATCGGAGGAAAACAGTCTGAAACAGACGATCTGTCACTATAATATCACTAATATTATGGCATCTTCTGTAATGGTGCTGGTACCCTAGATACCAGATATGAGTTGTGAGATATACAATTTGGACAGTCAATTTGGAGATGCAATTTGCCAAAATACAATTTGATCCAAGGGTGGTCCGTGTGACGTTGTCTGAGTGTGTGTGTGTGTCGGTGTCTGTGTGTATGTGCTTAGACCTGGGTAAGAGGAACACCTATGTGAGAATGTTGTTCATTAACTACAGCTCAGCGTTCAACATCATAGTGCCCTCCAAGCTCATCACTAAGCTCAGGACCCAGGGACTGAACACCTCCTTTTGCAACTGGATCCTGGACTTCCTGACGGGAAGCAAGACAAAAGAGCTGGTCGTGGACTACAGGAAACGGAGGGCCGAGCACGCCCCTATCCACACTGACAGGGCTGTAGTGGAGTGGGTCGAGAGCTTCAAGGTTCTCATGTCCACATCACTAAGGATCTATCATGGTCCACACACACCAACACAGTCGTGAAGAAGGCACAAAAACGCCTCTTCCCCCTCAGGAGGCTGAAAAGATTTGGCATGGGCCCTCAGATCCTCAAAAAGGTAAACAGTTGCACCATTGAGAGCATTTTGATTGGCTGCATCACCGCTTGATATGGCAATTACTTGGCATCCGACGGCAAAGCGCTACAGAGGGTATTGCGTACGGCCCAGTACATCACTGGAGCTGAGGTCCCTGCCATTCAGGATCTCTATACTAGGCAGTGTCAGAGGAAGGCCCTAAAAATTGCCAAAGAATACAGCCAAGTCATAGACTATTCTCTCTGCTACCGCACGGCAAGTGGTACCAATGCACCAAGTCTGGAACCAACAGGACCATGAACAGCTTCTTCCCCCAAGCCATAAGACTGCTAAATAGTTAACCAAATAGCTACCCGGACTATCTGCATTGACCCCCATTTGCACTAACTCTTTTGACTCATCACATACGCTGCTGTTACTGTTTATTATCTATCCTGTTGCCTAGTCACTTTACCCCTACCCATATCTACATATCTACCTCAATTACCTAGGAGTCCTGCATATCGACTCGGTACTGGTACCCCGTATATATAGCCAAGTTAGTCATTTCTTGTGTTATTATCTTTCTATTATTTTTCTATTTTTCATTTCTGCATTGTTGGGAAGGGCCCGTAAGTAAGCATTTCACTGTTAGCCTACACCTGTTTTTTACAAAGCATGTCACAAATATACTGTTATTCGATTGTGTGTGTGTGTGTGTGTGTGTGTGTGTGTGTGTGTATTTCAGTGTGGTCTAAGACATGTTAACTAGTACCCCTGCATGTTAGCTAACAGTGTTTTGACAGAGCTGCCCTCCATGGATGTCTCTCCCTCCTTCT
>NC_059222.1:31265668-31318168 GCF_020615455.1 Coregonus clupeaformis | reverse complement strand
CAGACATTTATTCAATGCTTCATCTTTAGGAGTTATTATGAGGTTGACTGGCCTGGAAAATAACCAATAATGTCGACACCTGTTTTTTCATAACTGATTGTATATTGAGGCATGCAATATAGGAAAGGAGAGAAGAGGAGAAGGACAAGAAGGAGAGGAGAAAGAAGGAGAGGAGGAGAGGAGATCTAAACTAAACATATGTGGAAGTCAGTTGGTGTCTGTGACAGGAAACAAGCCACATCAGAAGAAAGAGGGAGATGCTTTACTCTCTTTAGGAGCTCTCTGTGTTGGTCACTGTCTTTTGGAATCTCCTCCCTTTCTATTTTTATTTCACTCTCACTCACTGTCAGAATATATTCAGCAAAGTTAATCCTAAACTACTTTAGAGACGACTCCGGCGTGTATTTTTAGTATCTTGTCATTACTCACTTTGCTCTCTCTCTCTCTCCCTCTTTCTCTCTCTCGCTGTCTCTCTCTCTGTCTCTCTCTCTCTCTCTCTCTCTCTCTCTCTCTCTCTCTCTCTCTCTCTCTCTCTCTCTCTCTCTCTCTCTCTCTCTCTCTCTCTCTCTCTCTCTCTCTCTCTCTCTCACTCTAGCTCTCTTTTCTATTCCCCTGCTCCCTCCATTCACGAGTCTGTTCGTTTATAATGAATGAAAGTATGAAAAACACATGGTCACAGAGGATAGGAATGACCGGTGTCGGCCCCGGATTTCTTAAACAATTTAAACAGGCGTTCCGATGATGTCACCACAAATATTCCCAGAGACTTTAAGAATGTTTTATAACGTTGCGACAGAAGTGGCTTGAGGAGATGTACGGGAGGGCGTGGGAATGAAAGTCCACACACGCACGCACACACACACACACACACACACACACACATGTGGGCTGGTTTTGCAGCGTTTGCATTGAGTGCACCACCACAATACTCATAACTGTGCCAAAAAGGAGTGTGTTTATATAACGTGTGTGTGTGTGTGTGTGTGTATGTTGGGTAAATAAGCAGTCAGTCCGTGGGTCTGTACATTCCAGCTGCACTGCTTGTTTTCTTTCCTGAGCCCTTGTTTAGATTCCCAAACAATTTCTCATTCCCCCCTAACAAAAGGCTTAGTTAATACACTGATCTCTCTCTCTCTCTCTCTCTCTCTCTCTCTCTCTCTCTCTCTCTCTCTCCCCCTCACTCACTCACTCACTCACTCACTCGCTCTCTCTCGCTCTCTCTCTCTATCCCTCTCTCTGTCTTTGTCTCTCTCTCTCTGTCTCCCTCTTTCTTTCTTTCTTTCTTTCTTTCTTTCTTTCTTTCTTTCTTTCTTTCTTTCTTTCTTTCTTTCTTTCTTTCTTTCTTTCTTTCTTTCTTTCTTTCTTTCTTTGTCTCTCTCGCTCTCTCTCTCTCACCCTCTTTCTCTCTCTATCTATCAATCAATAAAATGTATTTATAAAGCCCTTTTTACATCAGCAGATGTCACAAAGTGCTTATTCAGAAACCCCAGCCTAAAACCCCAAACAGCAAGCCATGCAGATGTAGAAGCACGGAGGCGAGAGAGAGAGAGAGAGAGAGAGAGAGAGAGAGAGAGAGAGAGAGAGAGTCCGAGAGAGAGAGAGAGTCAGAGAGAGCGAGTCAGAGAGAGAGAGTCAGAGTCCAAAACAAAAACAGCAGGTCCGGGACAAGGTAGCACGTACGGTGAACAAGTCAGGGTTCCATAGCAGCAGGCAGAACAGTTGAAACTGGAGCAGCAGCACGACCAGGTGGACTGGGGACAGCCAGGAGTCATCAGGCCAGGTAGTTCTGAGGCATGGTCCTAGGGCTCAGGTCCTCCGGGAGGAGAGGGAGAGCGAGATAAATAATTAAAGGGAGCATACTTAAAATCACACAGGACACCAGATAAGAAAGGAGAATTACACTAAATATAACAGACTGATCCTAGTCCCCTGGCACATAGACTATTGCAGCATAGATACTGAAGGCTGAGACAGAGGGGGTCGGGGGACACTGTGGCCCCCGTCTGATGATACCCCCGGACAGGGCCAACCAGGCAGGATATAACCCCACCCACTTTGCCAAAGCACAGCCCCCACACCACTAGAGGGATATCAACAGACCACCAACTTACTACCCTGAGACAAGGCTGAGTATAGCCCACGAAGATCTCCTCCACCTCACGTGCCCGAGGGGGCGCAAGACCAGACAGGAAGATCACGTCAGTGACTCAACCCACTTAAGTCGAGTATAGCGCAAAAAAGCCTGGCACGATGTGACGCACCCCTCCTAGGGATGGCATGGAAGAGCACTAGTAAGCCAGTGACTCAGTCCCTGTAATAGGGTCAGAGGCAGAGAATCCCAGTGGAGAGAAGGGAGCCGGCCAAGCAGAGACAGCAAGGGCGGTTCGTCATTCCAGTGCCTTGCCGTTCACCTTCACACCCCTAGGCCAGACTACACTCAATCATAGGACCTACTGAAGAGATGAGTCTTCAGTAAAGACTTAAAGGTCGAGACCGTATACATTATTTGTCTTCAAGAAGGCAGTGAGTTGCTAAGCAACAGCTTTTTCTAAAATTTCTGAGAGGAATGGGAGATTCGATATAGGCCGATAGTTTTTTAAAACATTTTCCGGGTCAACGTTTGGCTAGGGAGCCATTTGTTATGTTCAACATAGGAGGGCCAATCACAGGAAGTAGCTATTTCAGTAGTTTAGTTGGAATAGGGTCCAGTATGCAGCTGGGAGTTTAGAGGCCATGACTATTTCTGTGAATGTGTCAAGAGATAACAGGATTAAATCACTTGAGTCTCCATTGATCCTAGGTCCTGGCAGTTCTGTGCAGACTCAGGACAATTGAGCTTTGGAGAAATATGCAGATTCAAAGATGAGTCCGTAATTTTCTTTCTAATGATCATGATCTTTTTGTCGAAGAAGTTCATGAATTCATCACTGCTGAAGTGAAATCCATCCACTCTTGGGGAATGCTGCATTTTAGTTAGCTTTGCAACAGCATCAAAAATAAATGTTGGATTGTTCTTATTGTCCTCAATTAGGTTAGAAAAGTAGGCTGATCGAGCAGGAGTGAGGGCTCTTCGGTATTGCACGGTACTGTCTTTCCAAGGTAGCCGGAAGACTTCCAGTTTGGTGGAGCGCCATTCCCGTTCCAATTTTCTATAAGCTTGCTTCAGGGCTCAGGTATTTTCTTTATACCAGGGAGCAAATTTCTTGTGACAAATGTTTTTAGTTTTTAGGGATGCGACTGCATCTAGGGTATTACGCAAGGTTAAATTGAGATCCTCAGGTAGGTGGCTAACATATTTTTGTACTCCGACGTCCTTGAGTAGGTGGAGGGAGTCTGGAATGGCCTCTAGGAATCTTTGTGTTGTCCGAAAATGTATAGCGCAGCTTTTGATAATCCTTGGTTGGGGTCTGAGTAGATTATTTGTTGAGATTGCAAACATTATAAGATGGTGGTCCGATAGTCCAGGATTATGAGGAAAACATTTAGATCCACTTTATTCCACGGGACAAAACTAGATCCAGGGTATGACTGTGGCAATGTGTAGGTCCGGAGACATGTTGGACAAAACCCTTTTGGAGTTGGTGTGTGGACTTTTCCATGTGAATATTGAAGTCACCAAAACATTTAATATTATTTGCCATGACTACAAGGTCCGATAGGAATTCAGGTAACTCAGTGAGGAACGCTGTATACAGCCCAGGAGGCCTGTGAACAGTAGCTATAAAAAGTGATTGCGTAGGCTGCATAGATTTCATGACTAAAAGCTCAAAAGACAAAAACACATTAATCTTTGTTTTTGTAAATTTAAATTTGCTGTCATGGGCGTTCCAAGTGACGCAGCGGTCTAAGGCACTGCATCGCAGTGCTTGATGCGTCACTACAGACCTTGGTCCGATCCCAGGTTGTGTCACAACCGGCCGTGACCGGGAGTCCCATAGGGCGGTGCACAATTGGCCCAGCGTCGTCCGGGTTAGGGGAGGCTTTACTTGGCTCATCGTGCTCTAGCGCGTCCTTGTGGCAGGCCGTGCGCCTGCAGGCTGACTTCGGTCGTCAGTTGAACGGTGTTTCCTCTGACACATTGGTGCAGCTGGCTTCCGGGTTAAGCGGGCGGGTGTTAAGGAGCGCAGTTTGGCGGGTCATGTTTCGGAGGACGCCTTACTCGAGCTTCTTCTCTCCCGAGCCCGTTGCGGAGTTGCAGCGATGAGACAAGATCGTCATTGAAATTGGGAGAAAAAAATGTCACTAGTGTAACCAGGAGGAGAGTACTTATTTAACACAGTAAATTCAGTCAGGTCCATCACATCAAGGTTATGATCAGTGATTAGTTAATTGACTATGACTGCCTTGGAAGTGAGAGATCTAACATTAAGTAGCCCTATTTTGAGATGTGAGATATCACAATCTCTTTCAATAATGACAGGAATGGAGGAGGTCTTTATTACAGTGAGATAGCTAAGGTGAACACCACCATGTTTAGTTTTCCACAACCTAGATTGAGGCACAGACACGGTCTCAATGGGGATAACTGAGCTGACTATACTGACTGTGCTAGTGGCAGACTCCACTAAGCTTGCAGGCTGGCTAACAGCCTGCTGCCTGGCCTGCACCCTGTCTCATTGTGGAGCTAGAGGAGTTAGAGCCCCGTCTATGTTGATAGATAAGATGAGCGTACCCCTCCAGCTATTATGGAGTCCGTCACTCCTCAGCAGGTTAGGCTTGGTCCTGTTTGTGGGTGGGTCCCAGAAAGAGGACCAATTATCTACAAATTCTATCTTTTGGGAGGGGCAGAAAACAGTTTTCAACCAGCGATTTAGTTGTGAGACTCTGCTATAGAGCTCATCACTCCCCCTAACTGGGAGGGGGCCAGAGACAATTACTCGATGCCGACACATCTTTCTAGCTAATTTACACACTGACGCTATGTTGCGCTTGGTGACCTCTGACTGTCTCATCCTAACATCGTTGGTTCCGACATGGATAACAATATCCCTATACTCTCTACACTTGCCAGTGTTAGCCTTTACGTTGGTAGCCCTGCCCCCTGGTAAACAGTATGAACGCTGGAAGATTATTTTTAAGTCTAATATTGCAGGTAATGGAGTCGCCAATGACTAGGGTTTTCAATTTGTCAGAGCTAATGGTGGGAGGCTTTGGCGGCTCAGACCCCGTAACGGGTGGAGAAGAGACCTGAGAAGGCTCTGCCTTTGACTCCGACTCGTTGCTTAATGGGGAGAACCGGTTGAACGTTTCTATCGGGTGAATGAGCGACACCGGTTGAGCATGCTGACAGCATTTCTTTCCAGAAGCCTTGAGAAAATTGTCCGGCTGTGGGGACTGTGCGGGGGGATGTATACTACTATCTGTACTTACTGGTGGCACCGACGCTGTTTCAACCTCTCCTACACTTAAATTGCCCTTGCCTAATGATTGCATCTGAAGCTGGGCTTGAAACTTGGCTATCCTCACCATAAGGCGATAGTTCTCCTGTATATTATGAGTACAGCGACTGCAATTAAATGGTATAGCGTTAATGTTACTACTTAGATTTTTTGGCTGGTGGAGGTCCTGTAGAACCATGTCCAGATAAAAAGTCCGGGTGAAATAGTTGAATGAAAAAAGTTGAGCGAGGAAAAAACTAAGACGTTGGTAAATTTGTTAAATGCAGAGTTTTTATTAAATGGTTATTAAAATTAATAAACAACAAGTTTGGCAGGTAGCCAAGTAGCAACAAACAGCACAGCAGCACAGAGACAACGCTGAAGAATGATGTTATGAAAGTTCTAATCAAGTTCCTCGATGATAACCTCTCTATCAATTCAATTCAAAGGGCTTTATTGGCATGGGAAACATATGTTTACATTGCCAAAGCAATTGAAATAGATAATAAACCAAAGTTAAATAAACAATCAAAAATTAACAGTAAACATTACACTCACAAAATTACCAAAGGAATAGAGACATTTCAAATGTCATATTATGGCTATGTACAGTGTTGTAACGATGTGCAAATAGTTAAAGTACAAAAGGGAAAATAAATAAGCATACATCTGGGTTGTATTTACAATGGTGTTTGTTCTTCACTGGTTGCCCTTTTCTTGTGGCAACATGTCACAAATATTGCTGCTGTAATGGCACACTGGTATTTCACCCAATAGATATGGAAGTTTATCAAAATTGGATTTGTTTTCAAATTCTTTGTGGGTCTGTGTAATCTGAGGGAAATATTTGGCTCTAATATGGTCATACATTTAGCAGGAGGTTAGGAAGTACAGCTCAGTTTCACTTGTGGTCCTCTGTAGCTCAATTGGTAGAGCATGGCGCTTGTAACGCCAGGGTAGTGGGTTCGATCCCCGGGACCACCCATACGTAAAAATGTATGCGCACATGACTGTAAGTCGCTTTGGATAAAAGCGTCTGCTAAATGGCATATTATATTATTACTTCATTTTGTGGGCAGTGTGAACATAGCCTGTCTTCTCTTGAGAGCCAGGTCTGCCTACGGCGGCCTCTCTCAATAGCAAGGCTATGCTCACTGACTCTGTACATAGTCAAAGCTTTCCTTAATTTTGGGTCAGTCACAGTGGTCAGGTATTCTACCACTGTGTACTCTCTGTTTAGGAACAAATAGCATTCTAGTTTGCTCCGTTTTTTTGTTAATTATTTCCAATGTGTCAAGTAATTATATTTTTGTTTTCTCATAATTTGGTTGGGTCTAATTGTGTTGCTGTCCTGGAGCTCTGTTTGTGTTTTTGAACAGAGCCACAGGACCAGCTTGCTTAGGGGACTCTCCTTCAGGTTCATCTCTCTGTAGGTGATGGCTTTTTTATGGAAGGTTTGGGAATCGCTTCCTTTTCGGTGGTTGTAGAATTTAACGTTTCTTTTCTGGATTTTGATCATTTGCGGGTATCGGCCTAATTCTGCAATGCATGCATTATTTGGTGTTTTACGTTGTACACTGAGGATATATTTGCAGAATTCTGCATGCAGAGTCTTAATTTGTTGTTTGTCCCATTTTGTGAATTCTTGGTTGGTGAGCAGACCTCAGACCTCACAACCATAAAGGGCAATGGGTTCTATAACTGATTCAAGTATTTTTAGCCAAATCCTAGTTGGTATGTCGAATTTCATGTTCCTTTTGATGGCGTAGAAGGCCCTTCTTGCCTTGTCTCTCAGGTTGTTCACAGCTTTGTGGAAGTTACCTGTGGCACTGATGTTTAGGCCGATGTACGTATAGTTTTTTGTGTGCTCTAGGGCAACTGGACCTTTTTTGGAACACCATTATTTTTGTCTTACTGAGATTTACTGTCAGGGCCCAGGTCTGATCTGTGCAGAATATCTAGGTGCTGCTGTAGGCCCTCCTTGGTTGGGGACAGAATCACCAGATCATCAGCAAACAGTAGACATTTGACCTCAGATTCTAGTAGGGTGAGGCCGGGTGCTGCAGACTGTTCTAGTGCCCTCGCCAATTCGTTGATATATATGTTGAAGAGGGTGGGGCTCAAGCTGCATCCCTATCTCACCCCACGGCCCTGTGGAAATAAAAGTTTTTTTTTTTTATCGCACACTTTTTGATTGTGTACATGTATTTTATGATGCATGTTTTTCCCCAACACCGCTTTCCATCAATTTGTATAGCAGACCCTCATGCCAAATTGAGTCAAAAGCTTTTTGAAATCAACAAAGCATGAGAAGACTTTGCCTTTGTTTTGGTTTGTTTGTTTGTCAATTAGGGTGTGCAGGGTGAATACGTGGTGTGTCCTATGGTAATTTGGTAAAAAGCCAATTTGACATTTGCTCAGTACATTGTTTCCACTGAGGAAATGTACGAGTCTGCTGTTAATGATAATGCAGAGGATTTCCCCAAGGTTGCTGTTGACGCATATCCCACAGTAGTTATTGGGGGCAAATTTGTCTCCACTTTTGTGGATTGGGGTGATCAGTCCTTGGTTCCAAGTATTGGGGAAGATGCCAGAGCTGAGGATGAAGTTAAAAAGTTTAAGTATAGCCAATTGGAATTTGTGGTCTGTATATTTTATCATTTAATTTAGGATACTATCAACACCACAGGCCTTGTTGGTTTGGAGGGTTTGTATTCTGTCCTGTAGTTCATTCAATGTAATTGGAGAATCCAGTGGGTTCTGATAGTCTTTAATAATTGATTCTAAGATTTGTATTTGATCATGTATATGTTTTTGCTGTTTGATCTTTGTTATAGAGCCAAAAAGATTGGAGAAGTGGTTTATCTATACATCTCCGTTTTGGAAAGATAACTCTTTGTGTTGTTGTTTGTTTAGTGTGTTCCAATTTTCCCAGAAGTGGTTAGATTCTATGGATTCTTCAATTACGTTGAGCTGATTTCTGACGTGCTGTTCCTTCTTTTTCCGTAGTGTATTTCTGTATTGTTTTAGTGATTCACCATAGTGAAGGCGTAGGCTCAAGTTTTCTGGGTCTCTATGTTTTTGGTTGGATAGGTTTCTCAATTTCTTTCTTAGGTTTTGGATTTTTCATCAAACCATTTGTCATTGTTGTTCTTTTTCTTATGTTGTCTGCTTGAAATTTTTAGATTTGATAGGGAAGCTTAGAGGTCAAATATACTTTTTAGGTTTTCTACTGCTAAGTTTACACCTTCACTATTACAGTGAAACATTTTGACCAGGAGGTTGTCTAGAATGGATTGAATTTGTTGTTGCCTAATTGTTTTTTTTGTAGGTTTCTACACTACTTTCCTTCCATCTATAGCATTTCATAATATTATGCAGTTCCTTTGGCTTTGGTACCTCTTGATTGAGTATTGCTCTGTTCAAGTAGACTGTGATTTTGCTGTGATCTGACAGGGGTGTCAGTGGGCTGACTGTAAACACTCTGAGAGACTCTGGGTTGAGGTCAGTAATCTACAGTACTACTGCCAAGGGATTAGCTATAGGTGTACCTACCGTAAGAGTCCCCTCGAAGCATACCATTGATTATGTAAAGACCCAGCGTGCGACAGAGCTGCAGCAGTTGTGACCTGTTTTTGTTGGTTGTTTTGTCATAGTTGTGTCTAGGGGGGCATATTTTTGAGGGAATGCTGTCACCTTCAGGTAGGGGTTTGTCCCCCTGTGTGTTAAGAGTGTCAGGTTCTTGTCCAGTTCTGGAATTTAGGTCATCACAGACTAGTACATGTCCCTGGGCCTGGAAATGGTTGATCTCCCCCTGTAGGATGGAGAAGCTGTCATCGTTAAAGTATGGGGATTCTATTGGGGGGATATACAGTGCATTTGGAAAGTGTTCATACCCCTTGAATATTTCCACATTTTGTTACGTTACAGCCTTATTCTAAAATGGATCGAATTAAAACATTTTCCTCATCAATCTACACACAATGCCCCATAAAGACAAAGCAAAAACAGTTTTTGCAGTTCAGGGGGGAGTCTACTGGGTTGGTGTATCCTGCCTTGTCTGTTCTGCTGTGGTGTTAAGGCTGTGGTCGAGGTCTGATGTGGGCTGTTATTTTGGCTTCTCTGAGGGGATGGCTAGCTCTCTCATGAGTGGTTGATTGTCCCACTTCAGCTGTCTCACACCTCAGCTGTCTCACCCCCTCCTGCAGTGCTGTTAGCTGTGCCATGTGTTCCTCTCTCTCCTCCTTAAGTTCTCACCTCAGACCGGAGTGCAGCCAGCTCTCTCAGACAGCCGTCTATCTCCACCTTCAGCCCTCTGGGTAATGTAGGGGGGGTGGTGTTGAGCTGGTCTGTTTTGTGTGTCTGTGCTGTCTGTAGTGTATGTACTAGCTCTCTGAGCTCCACCTTGTCTCTCTCCAGCTCTGTGAATGTATCCCTCTCAATGATGGAGGAGCAGTGCAGTTGTGGGACCTGGGTGTGTTCAGTGCTGGGGGGGGGGTGACTATCCTTGTCTGCATAACAGTTTGAAGAGGTGTGATCAGACTCACTCGGGGTGGTGTAGTCGTCACCAAGAGAAAGCTTCTCCTGTCGTGCTCTCGCTTTGATTCTGTGGAAGTCCTTTTTGAAATGTAAGTTGCCTTGCACCATCACTGTTCCATTCTTGTACAGGTTGACAGAGGTTGTCTCAGTCTCAAGGTCCTCGTTTTCCAGTATTTTGATTTTCCACCCTCCGCCAATACCCTCTCTCTTAAAAGAGGGGTAGTGTGCTCTTATAGCTGTGTGCCATGCCCAGGGATTGTCTGTGTGGAACATTAGGTTGCTTATGTTCCCATTTTTGTAGCAGTCAGCAAAAAGTGTCTCTGGATTGTCCATGAGGAGCTTCTCTTTGTACTCTTTCCGTGCCTTGTCAGTTTTTATATCCAAGGGGTACTGTGGTGACCTCTGCACAGAGGGAAGCCATGGAGCACTGGGCCAAAGAGGCCTCTGCATTTGGGTGGGGGAGGAACTCTGCTGCCATTGTTGGGCACAGGGACTTCACATCTCTCACTTCACACTTCAGTGCTAGTTAATGTTGCAGCCGGGTCTTTTCTTTCCTAGCAAACTTGGTAGCCTTTTAACTTAGCATTCAGTCTTTATAAAGTAAAAAATCTAGAGATTATTGTAATTTTATTTTCATTCCAGGCCTTCAAAGTAGTTTCAGACTGGACATTACTTACTCAGTTCCAGGTTGGATGATATTTTTGGGTTTCTGTAGTGCTTCTTTTGCCGGTTGCTGGATTGTCAGAAAGTTTACTGGATAGTCCTTAGCAGTAAGAATCCTTGGTAATAACAATCCTTCCAGAATCCTTCCAGGTAATTTTGTCCAAAATCAGGGTGTAGGTTTGGAGTTTTGATTTGAAGTGAAGGTTATGTTGTGGAGGGTAGTATCCTGTATATGTCCTTGTAAAAAAAACACGTTTATACAAATATTTTTGTACAAACATGCTGAAAGATTTAGGAGCTCATCTGCTCATGACCTCACTCTCTCTCTCTCTCTTCCTCTCTTCTCTTCCTGTCTTTATCTCTCTCTCTCTCTTTCTTTCTTTCTCTCTCTATCTCTCTCTCTGTCTTTGTCTCTCTCTATCTGCAGGAGCGCATCTTCCTCACCTTATCCAACTACATCTTCACAGCGATCTTCGTGGCTGAGATGACAGTCAAGGTAAGAGGGGACCACGGAGACAGACCCTACCAGCGAGTAAACCCACACTCTCCTACCCAGGAAGACACACTGATAACTGTGCCTCAGGGCTATAGTTAAGGCCTCCATAGGTCTGGTATAATCCACATGGCCAGGTTAAATCTCTACGCTCTCTGGCTGATATCAGGACATGTTACGTAGAAGTTGCCCGTAAGCACAAATCTAGTATCAGCTTATCTTACCCGAATCCTAATCTTTACAGTAAGAGTGAAAAAATGCCAAACTGACCTTAGATCAGTGTCTCGTGGTAAACTTTATCCTACTCCTATTAGGACTTCTTGTAAGCCTCATATCCATCAGTGGTTTCTGTGTTCATTCTGCCCCAAAGCTTATTTGAAGAAATAGAAAGAAAGCGAGAAGGGGGAGGGGAACGGAAGTACCATTTCAGTGTTTCATAACGGTCACCATTTAGAGTGAGATGAGAAAATAGAGCCTAACAAAGTACCTGAAGTACCTGAAATACCTGAAGTTCCTGAAGTACCTGAAGTACCTGAAGTACCTGAAATACCTGAAGTACCTGAAATACCTGAAGTACCTGAAGTACCTGAAATACCTGAAGTACCTGAAGTACCTGAAGTACCTGAAGTACCTGAAATACCTGAAATACCTGAAGTACCTGAAGTACCTGAAGTACCTGAAATACCTGAAATACCTGAAGTACCTGAAGTACCTGAAATACCTGAAGTACCTGAAGTACGTTAGATAGCTAAGATGACAGAAATACATTAAGACACGGCCCACCTCCAAATGATTGATCTTCAGCTCTACTGTTTCACTCTCATTAAGACAGACACAAAACCTTTAAGAAAACCGGTTTTCAGTGTGATACCTCGGTAAGCCTCAAACACACACTCACACGAATGGGAGTGAATGCTTGCACACACACATACACACACACAAAGAGAGAGAGACACCTGTTAATAATACTAAGGAAAGGATTGTCTAGCCGATATTCAAATGGCCTGGCTTTGAATGGAGGGTCATGTCTACGTATAGAGGCTTGTGGCAGTGTTAGGGAGGGGTGAGGAAGGGTGAGGGCTAGAGAAAGTTCACAGGTGTCACTCACTAAGACCTCAATTTCTATTCTGGTGCCCAACTCAATGACAGGGCTCACACACACGCACGCACACACGTTGTGGGCAGACACACAAAATGGAAATCATGCCCAGGAATAATGGGGCTCGGGGGAGGTTAATTAACGTCACACACAGAAAGTCAGATGTCTGGGGGAAACTGACAGGGGCATAGGAACCAAAGGCTTTGTAACCTCGACACGTCTTTGTTCATCAGGGGTTTGATCATTCTCTTTGATACTGCCTGGTTATATATAGATTCATGCCTTAACGCTCTGACGAGGCACAACATATGCAAATGAAGCCATCCGGCTGCCTAGTTGAGATGCAGTTTCTATGGGTTATTGTTATGTCTCAGTCATTTTTGTAGATTGAAATACAGAGAGAAGAAAAGTCTTCAACGACAAAAGTTTGTATCTCCCTTGGCTTGGCCTAATTTACTTAGCACAACTCCAGAGGTGCCTCTCTGCTTGACTGCTTTGACTATGTGTGTTTGTGTATATGCGTGTGCATTACTGTCTTTGTTTGTATGTGAATGTAAGTGTGTAGCATGTATGTTGTTAACCAAGTGTCTGTGTGTATTCTCAGGTGGCTGCACTGGGCTGGTTATTAGGTGATAAGGCCTACCTGAGGAGCAGCTGGAACATTCTAGATGGGATTTTAGTGATGATCTCAGCCATAGATATCCTGGTCTCATTGGTATCAAACAGCAGCCCTAAGATACTGGGCATGCTCAGAGTGCTGCGCTTACTACGGACGCTCAGGCCACTACGGTGAGTTATACAAACAGCGGACCCACACAAACACAAACACGCATATACACTCACTTACACACACACACACACACACACACACACACACACACACACACACACACACACACACACACACACACACACACAAAACACATATACGCACTTCCTCACAATACCATAAAAGACCTGTTCCCAAAACAGTACAATACATCTACCAGCCAACAGTGTGTGAGACTTTCCTCAGATACCGTATACTGTACTAACTTCACATACTGTATCGCTTAGGCCTGCGCAATTAATCAAATTCACATCGAAATCGCAATATTGACATGTACAATATCCATATTGCAAGAGCTCCATATCGCATGTAATATTTTAAATGTATCTCAGTCGTGTGTAACGTCCGTTTTTTATAGTTTATTTCATTTTTTAAATTTCTACTCTTGTGGCTGCTTCCCACTAACATACAAAATGTAATGACAAAGCTATAAAACATTATGCTAAATATAACCCATCAACTTAGTGAGTACCATTGGTGTTTAGTATGAGGGTTTCTGCCTGAAATATCCTTGATATTTTTTACACAGTTGTATTTATTTTATTATGTCAATAGGTCTTTGTTGTGAATGTTTTGATGCCAAACTGGTGGCAGTGGTGAAAAAAGTAAATTGTTGGACGAGTTACAGAGTTCATTTAAAATAATGCCATTGTGGATTAGATGTTTTTTTCATTAATTAGGCTATTTTCTTGAACCATATGGTCTATCCACTACACACAAAAAAAAAGGTTATATATAATACCAAATAAGGGTTCTTTGGCTTGTAACCATAGCAGATTCCTTTTTGGTGCTTTATATAACCTTTTTTTGAAGGTCTAAATGGAACCTTTATGGTGCTATAAAAAAACATTTCCTAAGGTTCTATAAGAGGGGTATTCAACTCTTACCCTACGAGGTCCGGGACCTGTGTGTTTTCTGTTCTACCTGATAATTAATTGCAAGCACCTGGTGTCCCAGGTCTAAATCAGTCCATGATTAGAGGGGAACAATACAAAAATGCAGTAGAACTGGCTTTGAGGTCCAGAGTTGAGTTTTAGGGTTCTATAAAGAACCATAAAAAAAGGTTCTATATAACACCAAAAAAGGGTTCCGCTATGGTTACAACCCTTTTAGGTGCTATATAGAACACTTTTTTATGGTTCTTTATAGAACCTTTATGGAGAACGGTTCTATAAAGAACATGTCTCAATCTCAAAGATGCTTTGTAGATCCTTTTGAAGAAACCTACAGGGTTTTCTATTCTGGTTAGGAATATTATATTGTTAAAATTCCATAGGTCTTATTATTGTTTTAACTGACAAGTTGAATTAGGTGTGCTAGCTCAGGAACAGCTGGGGGTCCCTGATGAGAGAATTAAGAACCGCTGACTTAGTCTACCGTTCTCAATTGACACAAGGCCATACATAAATCTTTCACAAGACACCGTTCTCAATTGACACAAGGCCATACATAAATATTTCACAAGACACCGTCACTGGCCATAGTCATATATAAGATGTAATGACACAATACAACAGATTAGATCAACTGGAATGACACTCTCACTCACGGTTGCACAAAAAGAGCCGTGAGCAAACCATGCCGCAAAATATTAGCCCCTACATTCAAATGATTACTAAAAGAGCAAAGAACCCTTTTGTGAACAGCAAAGAACCATTGAAGGGCTCAAAGGGTTATTTTAGTCATTATGGGTCCTTTTTCCGCATACAGTGTTGGTAAGTAACAGATTACAAAAACACTGTAACTGTAATCCATTATGTTACCAGCAAAAATATTGTAATCTGATTACAAATTAGATTTTTTGCCAATATCGTTCCATCCTAATATCTCCCAGACACTAGGAGAACTGCAGCAGTTAAAGCTACTTAAAACATGTACATGTTGAATGGTAGTGTGTGGTTTTAAGCCGTGGTTGGGAATAAAATAGAAAAAACTCTGACTTTAACTTTCTGTAGCTGTGTCTTGCTGTGTTTTCTTCCTCTGAGAATGGTTCACGACGCCCCAAAGAGTAGTGTGTGTGTGTTGTGCATTTTGGTGTGTGTGTGTGTGTGTGAAAGGGAAGATGCATCAATGTTTCTGAGAAGGTTTCACCTCCCATATCCCTCAGATGTCTGAATGATACATGCCCTGTCAGTGTGTGTGTAGTTTTTTTCTAAGGTGGTAGATCAGCTTTAATATTACAGATAGATTGTGGCTTCCATCAATGTAATTGTCTGCATCATTTACAATCCCCCATATACCTTTTTTTTTGTAAATATATACATTACCAGTCAAAAGTTTGGACACACCTACTCATTCAAGGGTTTTTCTTTATTTTTACTATTTTCTACATTGTAGAATAATAGTGAAGACATCAAAACAATGAAATAACACATATGGAATCATATTAAACAAATCAACATATATTTTATATTTGAGATTCTTCAAAGTAGCCACCCTTTGTCTTGATGACAGCTTTGCACGCTCTTGGCATTCTCTCAACCAGCTTAGTGAGGAATGCTTTTCCAACAGTCTTGAAGTAGTTCCCACATATGCTGAGCACTTGTTGGCTGCTTTTCCTTCACTCTGCAGTCCAACTCATCCCAAACCATCTCAATTTGGTTGAGGTCGGGTGATTGTGGAGGCCAGGTCATCTGATGTAGCACTCCATCACTCTCCTTCTTGGTCAAATAGCCCTTACACAGCCTGGAGGTGTGTTTTGGGTCATTGTCCTGTTGAAAACAAATGTTAGTCCCACTAAGCGCAAACCAGATGGGATGGCGTATCGCTGCAGAATGCTGTTGTAGCCATGCTGGTTAAGTGTGACTTGAATTCTAAATAAATCACCAATAGTGTCACTAGCAAAGCACCCCCACACCATCACACCTCCTCCTCCATTTTTCACGGTGAGAACCACACATGCGGAGATAATCCGTTCATCTACTCTGCGTCTCACAAAGACACGGCGGTCGGAACCATAAATCTCAAATTTGGACTCATCAGACCAAAGGACAAATTTCACCGGTCTAATGTCCATTGCTCGTGTTTCTTGGCACAAGCAAGTCTCTTCTTCTTATTGGTGTCCTTTAGTAGTGGTTTCTTTGCAACAATTCGACCATGAAGGCCTCATTCACACAGTCTCCTCTGAACAGTTGATGTTGAGATGTGTCTGTTACTTGAACTCTGTGAAGCATTTATTTGGGCTGCAGTCTGAGGTGCAGTTAATTGCCGAACTTATCCTCTTCAGCAGAGGTAACTCTGGGTCTTCCTTTCCTGTGGTGGTCCTCATGAGAGCCAGTTTCATCATAGCGCTTGATGGTTTTTGTGACCGCACTTGAAGAAACTTTCAAAGTTCTTGAAATGTTCCGCATTGACTGACCTTCATGTCTTAAAGTAATGATCGACTGTTGTTTCTATTTGCTTATTTGAGTTGTTCTTGCCATAATATGGACTTGATATTTTACCAAATAGGGCTATCTTCTGTATACCACCCCTAACTTGTCACAACACAACTGATTGCTCAAACGCATTACGAAGGAAAGAAATTCCACAAATGTACTTTTAACAAGGCACACCTGTTAATTGAAATGCATTCCAGGTGACTACCTCATGAAGCTGGTTGAGAGAATGCCAAGAGTGTGGAAGCTGTCATCAAGGCAAACAAATATAAAATATATTTTGATGTCTTCACTATTATTCTACAATGTAAAAAATAGTAAAAATATAGTAAAACCCTTGAATGAGTAGGTGTGTCCAAACTTTTGACTGGTATTGTATATTTTCCTGTATTATTTTCCCCTAACCCTACCACCCCTCCCCTAATTGGAGTAAACTAATGGAGAACAACATTTAGGCTTCTACTTCCAGCTTATACATACTATATACATTTTACGGACACAGTATATTTTACAATAGTTCTCTTTTGTTCGTTTTTATTCCCATCCTTCAGCTACCCTCAAACCCTCCCATCTATCTCTGAAGACCATCCAGTTTTGATTTCTATTTGCCATGTATTTGTTAACTGTGCTGTGATGTTCCACAAAAGTTCTGAAACTTTCTATTCTCATAGTTTCTAAAGATTGTCAATTAAAGATAAACATTTTTGCTAAGAGTATTATTATATTATTGATCGATTGACTTTTACTTTTCAAATCACACAGCAGTGCTATTTGCAGAATTACCTCCAGGTAAATGTTGCAATTCTTCAGCCATTCCGGAACCTGCGACCAAAAACAAGCTACATATGTACAGTACCAAAACAAATGATCGAATGATTCTGTCTCTTCGCAGCAAAATCTGCAGAGCTGGGAAGATTGTATCCCCCATATAAATAACATTATATTGGTTGCAGTAATTTAGTAAAATAATTGAAATGGAAAAACTCTACGTTTTGAATCCGGCGTAGTTTTGTGTATCAGTTTATAAAACATGTGCCATGGAATCGGTACATCGAAAATCTCTTCCCAACTATTTTGCAATCTATATGGCACAGCTGTACATTTTTTGGTCCTTAAATGAAACTGGTATACTTTTTTATTTATCACAATTTTCTTTAACCAATTTTGGTCTTTAATGCAGGGCCGACATACAAGTTCCTTACTTTTTCCCCCTTCCACTTGCCTCTTCCATTTTTGCAGTAATGCTGCAATTATTTGATTTTAATTTTGGGTAGAGCATTCTTACTAATCTGCTAGAGAACCAGTTCGGATTTAAGTGGAACTTTTGTATGACTGAAGCCTTTAATGACAGGTCTAATGCTTTAATATTTAATACTTTCTGCCCGCCGAATTCATATTCATTATATAAATAGGCCCATTTAATTTTGTCTTGCTTTTTGCTCATATAATTTAAAAAGTGTCGCAAGGCCATAAGCAAATACGTAAACTGGGATAGAACTAAAGAGTTAATCAGGGTGATTTTTCTACAAACAGACAGGTATTTTCCTTTCCATGCTAGCAAGATCTTATCTATATTTATGTCCACGTTACCGTCAGACCATTTTATTGGTAAACTACTTGGTAATGTAAAAGTTGTATTTTTTAGTAATCCTGTCGGTGTGTGTTTGTGTTTGTTGTCGTGCGGCTCAGTGTGTGTGTGTGTGTGTGTTTTTCTCTTACCTCGTGTCTCTCCTCTCGTGAAGCTCTTGAGGCTTTGCCTGCACTAAAATATTTATCAACATCTCAGGAAGAGCACACAAATCAAATATTCATTTTTCCTGCCCAATTTACCCACAAAACTCTGAGGATATCCACTTCAATCTCCTACCTGACCCCTATCAATTATGACCCCTGACCTCTAGTGAAATGGAATCTACAATCCCTGTCTCCAAACCAAGATTCCTTTTATCTAGAGAGTTCTACAGTGTCATATGCCTTTTACTGAGGAGTGGCTTCCGTCTGGCCACTCTACCATAAAGGCCTGATTGGTGAAGTGCTGCAGAGATGGTTATCCTTCTGGAAGTTTCTCCCATCTCCACAGAGGAACTTTGGAACTCTGTCAGAGTGCCCATCGGGTTCTTGGTCACCTCCCTGACCAAGGCCCTTCTCCCCCGATTGCTCAGTTTGGCCGGCCGGCCAGCTCTAGGAAGAGTCTTGGTGGTTCCAAACTTCTTCCATTTAAGCATGATGGAAGCCACTGTGTTCTTGGGGACCTTCAATGCTGCATCAATTATTTGATACCCTTTCCAAGATCTGTTCCTCGACACAATCCTGTCTCTGAGCTCTACAGACAATTCCTTCGACCTCATGGCTTGGTTTTTGCTCTGACATGCACTGACAAACCTGTTTTCGCATTGTCATTATGTGTAGATTGATGAGGAAAAAAACAATTTAATTCATTTTAGAATAAGGCTGTAACTTAACAAAATGTGGAAAAAGTGAAGGGGTCTGAATACTTTCAGAATGTACAGTTCTTTATTAGAGTTGTGTTAACCTAATCCTTACTGAAGTCTGGAGAAAGGTATGGCTGCTTTATACTGTAATGGTATTAGAAGAAATTACACACATAAAGGAATATGTAGTTAATGTATTTATTCAAGTTTACTGTCAGTTTTAACACTTTAGTAAGATCTTGACTTGGAGCTGGCAGGAAGAGTGCGCAAGAGAGACAGAGGATAGAAAGAGAGCAACATTGAGGGAGAGCGAGAGAAGGGGCGATGGATAAAGAAACGAAGAGAGAAAAACGTTAAGCTGGTGTTCTCTCTGTTCCGCTGACGCTACAGCTGATCTCTCCGATCAGGAAATAATAAAATAATAATATATCCTTTGAGAGTACACTCTTAGAAAAAAGGTGCTATCTAGAACCTAAAAGGGTTATTTGGCTGTCCCCATAGGATAACCCTTTGAAGAGCCCTTTTTGGGTTCTCCTATGGGGACAGCCGAAGAACCCTTTTTGACCCTTTTTTCTAAGAGTGTATTAATTTGCTTTCAAACCCCAATGCTCGGACGAGAAGAGAGGAGAAGAGGGGAGGGGAGGAGAGTTGAGGAGAGGTGAGGAGCATGAAAAGGCCATAATATTAGTATGCTGGTCTGGGTTTCTGTGATATATTGTAGCAAAAGCTATAGATGTACTGAAGGCCATCTCAGAGAAAGTTCAGTTAGTTTGACAGGGAGGTAAAGTTATGCCGCTAGGAGAGCTCTGAAAACGAGGGCTTAACGTGTTCTGAACTGAGCTTGTGTGGCAAGCATCTCATAGGACTAAATTTAAAATAATGGAGAATATCAACGCTTGACAAAACACTGCAGCATTAATAGCTAAAAAGTATGCAGATCAATTCCTTTTCACATTCAAACTATCACACAAGCAAAAGGGAGAAGAGCAACCCACTAGAGCATTGGAATTGTACTTGTGTGATTTATTTGTGTGATTTTCAGTTTGTCAGTTCAGAGGCTTTAGTTTGGTTTCAGGAGAGGAGAGGGGAAGAGTGTGTGAATTAAACATGAGTTATCGGTCTGTGTTTTCCCCTCAAGCACTGGAGTGTGTAGGGTTCACACACACACACACACACTTAGAGGCAGACATTATATACATTACGGCCAGTGAGTAAGAGTCCCTGTTCCTCTTTACTCCTCTTTTTATCCATTCATCCATCCTCAGTGACGTTTCTGTTCTAACACTCTGCTTACAGGATATGCTAAAGTAGGGAAGACAGGAAAGAGAAGAAGAGAAGAAAACAAAGATCCTACACTCTACTCCAACTACTCACATTGTCCCAGATACCAGTGCATGTGTGTGTGCATGTGTGTGTATTTGTGTCTCTGTCTGCAGGTGTGTGTGTTGGTTTTCCTCATTAGGGATATTAATGATGCCATTTTACAGAAGCAGAGAGGAGTGTGTGTGTGTGTCTTTGTTTAAAGCGGCACATACACACTGCTCTGTTCATCCATCAAGACTGTGACCTCAGTTCAGGCTTCACCACGGGGAATCCTGTTGTTAGCACCTAAATGTCCCCTTTAAGTCACCTTACATCCCCTTTATTTCTCCTTAAGTCACCTTATGTCAACTTAGCTCTCTCACAACTAGCTGCAACCAGAGGGAAGATAGACTGTTCCAAAATGCCAGGGTGGCAGGGGTCAGGAGTGTTAGCCACGTTGTTTATTGATGTATCCTCTCTGTCTTCCCTCTCGGTTGACCCTGTCAGCTGTGTGTTTTGGCTCATCCGTCTCTCCCAGTAGGTGATGTAATTATCTGGGGGGTTCTATCCTCGTACCCCTCGCCCCATGACTGGACGCCTCGTTAACTCCCACATTAATGAAAACAGCCTCCAAACATAGGTGTCTGCATGACTCCCTGACTCATGTGGTTCAAATGTGCATTTTACATCCCAGTCACTTAACTGATGATTTCATCCAGAAGAGTGTCTCACAATGAGTGGATTCAAACTCAGCCAGTGGAAAAGACACAAACACAGTAAGAAACCTAAGTGCTGGTAATTTCATAGTGAATATAATAGCAGAGTGAAATTGAAAGGTATGTTTCATATCTGGAGAGAACGGGAGGAGACATAGAAAGAGAAGAGGAGGAGAGAGAGAGGAGAAGTAATGCAGGGGTAGGGTAGGGTCCATCTCTCCCTCCCCCTCTCCCTCCATCTCTAAAGTACCTCCCTCTATCCATCCCTCCATCCATCTCTCGTTCTGTCCATCTCTCCCTCCCCCTCTCCCTCCATCTCTAAAGTACCTCCCTCTATCCATCCCTCCATCCATCTCTCGTTCTGTCCATCTCTCCCTCCCCTCTCCCTCCATCTCTAAAGTACCTCCCTCTATCCATCCCCTCCATCCATCTCTCTTTCTGTCCATCTCTCCCTCCCCTCTCCCTCCATCTCTAAAGTACCTCCCTCTATCCATCCCTCCATCCATCTCTCGTTCTGTCCATCTCTCCCTCCCCCTCTCCCTCCATCTCTAAAGTACCTCCCTCTATCCATCCCTCCATCCATCTCTCGTTCTGTCCATCTCTCCCTCCCCCTCTCCCTCCATCTCTAAAGTACCTCCCTCCTATCCATCCCTCCATCCATCTCTCGTTCTGTCCATCTCTCCCTCCCCCTCTCCCCTCCATCTCTAAAGTACCTCCCTCTATCCATCCCTCCATCCATCTCTCTTTCTGTCCATCTCTCCCTCCCCCTCTCCCTCCATCTCTAAAGTACCTCCCTCGATCCATCCCTCCATCCATCTCTCGTTCTGTCCATCTCTCCTTCCCCCTTCATCATCAATCCCTTGCTCGGAGTCGTTTAATCACAGTCGTTCTCTGCTCGGGAATGAGCGTCTCGTTTATTGCTTTACTTGTTATCATCTTTCTTCCAAGCGTGGGAGGGAGGGAAAACAGGAAAAGTGCATGTGTGGCGGCCGCTCCACAAGCACTCGTTGTGGCTTTTTGTGACGTTCCAAATGAAGATGACAACATGACTATGTATGAATAGCCCTGGATAATGGAATTTTCTCTCACTCTCACTTTTTCCTTCTCTCTCTCTCCATATGAATAGACATTATTGAAAGAGTCTTGCTCGGTGTATGTCCTTGCGATAACCATCAGTGTGTATTGACTTGTCATAAAATACATGGCTCTCCCTAACAAGCACTTTGACTATACCCTAACTATGTTTTTGTTCCAAAGACGATGCGTCTTGAGTGTCATGAGCAGAAATCACAGCTTTTATATGCAGACTTAGAAAACAATGAGGGAAGAAACATTCATGATTGACTGTGCTAGATACATAAGCAAGGACATGGGAACGGTAGGAGAGCGAGACCCTACTTAACTGTACAAACAAAGATGACAAGTTTCTATCCTCTGCGGACTCGCTGAATTTCTTGCCCCTGCTTCTCCTTTGCTCTCTCTTGTCTCTCTCTCTCTCTCTCTCTCTCTCTCTCTCCTCTCTCTCTTCTCTCTCTCTCTCTCTCTCTCTCTCTCTCTCTCTCTCTCTCTCTCTCTCTCTCTCTCTCTCTCTCTCTCTCTCTCTCTCTCTCTCTCTCTCTTTCTGTCTCTGGACTTTCTCGCAAACACAATCTCCTCTGATTGTTGTGTAGCTGTGGAAGTATAATAATCAGATTGTTGTGTAGCTGTGGAGGTGTAATAATCAGATTGTTGTGTAGCTGTGGAGGTGTAAAAATCAGATTGTTGTGTAGCTGTGGAGGTGTAATAATATATAATGTTTTATATACACTAAAGTGAACACCTGATCTTTCCATGACATAGACTGACCAGGTAAATACAGCCTTTAGACAATTGAGACATGGATTGTGCATGTGTGCCATTCTGAGGGAGAACGGGCAAGACAAAATATGTAAGTGCCTTTGAACGGGGTATGGTAGTAGGTGCCAGGCACACCGGTTTGTGTCAAAAACGGCAATGCTGCTGGGTTTTTCATGCTCAACAGTTTCCTGTGTGTATCAAGAATGGTCCATCACCAAAAGGACATCCATACAACTTGGCACAACTGTGGGAAGCATTGGAGTCAACATGTGGCATCATCCCTGTGGAACACTTTCGACACCTTGTAGAGCCATGCCCCGACCATACACTCAGTGTATACCACATAGAGAGAGAGAGAGAGAGAGAGAGAGAGAGAGAGAGAGAGAGAGAGAGAGAGAGAGAGAGAGAGAGAGAGAGAGAGAGAGAGAGAGAGAGAGAGAGAGAGAGAGAGAGAGAGAGAGAGAGAGAGAGAGAGAGAGAGAGAGAGAGAGAGAGAGAGAGAGAGAGAGAGAGAGAGAGAGAGAGAGAGAGAGAGAGAGAGAGAGAGAGAGAGAGAGAGAGGGAGGGAGGGAGGGGGAGAGAGAGAGAGAGAGAGAGAGAGAGAGAGAGATATTAAATTCATGGTCATTCCACATTTGTTACACTAGTGGTGTGGTTTGGGGGAGTGGGTGTGTTTGCGTTTGTGCTTGTATGCTTATGTGTGTCCGAGTGGAGTGTGTTTCTCCATATCTGTGTGATGATCAGTGTTATTGATCTGGTCTTAGTCTCAGTGTTATCGCCAAATATCTTCTCTCAGTCCTTCTCTTAATGAACTATTGATTTCCTCTCACTCCCCCTCCCTGCTCCCTGAATATGGGACCACTGGACTGAAGACAAAGCTGAGCTTAGCATGCAGCCTCACAGAGAGACAGACAAGTAGAAAGACAGAGAGGTAGAAAGACAGACAGGTAAAGAGACAGACAGATAGATAGTACAGATACATACTGATTAGGGGGAGAGAGAGGGGAAGAGGTACTGGAGGGGTGAGGGCAATTGACCGTCACAGATTCGCTGTGACAGAAAGAAGGACGGAGGGGTAGGAGACGAAGGGAAAGGGGAAGTGGAAGGAAGTAGAAGGGAAGGGGAAGAGGTGGAGGGAGAGCCACCTGCGTCTCCATCTGGCCTGGCTGCTCTGTAACAGATCTAAACAACTCTCTCTCTTTCTCTCTCTCCTGCACTCTTCATCAGTCTTATAAGTTTAACATTGTGCCTCTGTGTCTCTCCGTGATTTCCAGTGTGATCAGCAGGGCCCCAGGTCTGAAGCTGGTAGTGGAGACTCTGATGTCGTCTCTGAAGCCTATCGGGAACATCGTGGTCATCTGCTGCGCTTTCTTCATAATCTTTGGTATCCTGGGAGTACAGGTGAGAATAGACAATTTATGCAACCCATACAAAAAAATAAAATAATATCAACCAACCAATGTCAGGGAAATGTTTTCTTTCAAGCAGTTTTCACACCTTAATAACTTTGGTATGAGAACTCATCTCTACTCCTTATACACACCAAACTCTTCTCTCCACCTGAGAGTTTATTATTATTATTATAATAATGTTTTACCTTTATTTAACCAGGAAAATACCCTTGTGGTTAGAAACCTATGAGGTCAGCAGGAAGTAGTTAGCATGTACACATAACACAAGAGCACAATACAATACATAAACAACAATTACAATGGTCAATAACATTTTCTTCTATCAGAGCTTTAAACTCAGACAGCGACACCCTCTCCTCCAGTTTTATAGTCTTTTATTGCTCGTTCCAAGACCAAGAAGCATTGTAGGATTGCTTCCCCATTTCAGTCCTTGTCAGAAGAGCTATGAATGAGAGCACTGACTGAGAGCAGAGGCTGTAGGATTGTGACGTTGTTGTTAGCGAGGATCAAAGATATTATGGGAGTAGCCCAAGCACTGCCTTGGACACAAATATGTACCATTGCTTAAGCCTTCTGGTAGGAAGGGAGGGACACTTCACCATGTCATGTACTGTAGTTTACAGTGATGGGTGGGTGGTCTTGCATTAGTTATGAACCTAAGCACTCCGTGATACATCACGCCCAGTTCCTTAAGGGTAATGGCGGAGGCTCGCATGTAAATCATGTCAACATAGTCCAACACAGATAAAAATGTCCCTTGCACAAAATCCTTCCTAACTGATATAGAAAAAATATATTTGTTCCTAAAATAAAAACCCAATTTCAGTTTATTTTCCACGTTTTCAATGTGCTGTTTAAAACGGATCTTTTCGTCTAACCCAGTGGTTCTCAATCCTGGTCCGGGGGACACAAAGTGATGCACTTTTTAGTTTTTGCCTTAGTATTACACACCTGATTCAAATCATCAAAGCTTGATGATGAGTTGATCATTTGAATCAGCTGTGTAGTACTAGGGCAAAAACAAAAATGTGCACCCCTTTGGGTCCCCAGGACCAGGATTGAGAACCACTGATCTAATTCAGGGGTATCAAACTCATTTTTCCCCGGGGGCTGCATTCAGTCTTTAACGAGGTCCGGAGAGACGCACTGAAAATTTGTTATATTTCCACTGTCAAAATTAGCAAAAAATGGTCTTCTATCCATCGTTTTTTGAATTTTTGATGCTCCCTGACTGTCTTGCTTTCATTTAGATTATTATTAGCGAGCTGCTCAAGATTTGGTTTTAGTCCCCCCGCGGGCCTTACGTTTAATGAACCCTTGAGGGACTCCTTTCGTGAGCTGTCGAAACTCTAACTTCATGCCCTTCTGTGCCACACTGTGTTCTGTCGGAGAGGTAGTTTTGGAACCAATCCAACGCTCCAGAACCAAAACAATTTTTTTCTAATCTACGCAGCAACAGGGCTTGGTCAACAGTGTAGAAGGCTTTTGATAAATCAATAAAAAGTGAAACACAATGCAGTTTGTTGTCCTGTGCATCCTGAAGATCACTGATTATCTTGGTTGCAGCTGAGATTGTACTATGTTTTGCTCTAAAACCAGACTGGTTTTGGGATAAGAGTGACAACACTATCACTGGACTGTAACTGACAAGTGGCTAATATGGCATTACCCATAAGCCCCCTCTTCTCCAATCACCCCCTGAGAGGACTCTTAGGTCGTACATCAGGGAACACCTCTGAGAAAAAGTTTTTTTCATGAGACATGTCAGCAGAAAAAGTGCTCTTCCAGGCGTTTCTGGGCTATAACTCAGGTGTGAGGGCTCAGCCCTGCTTGTCAAGTCATATAGATGGAGAAGACATGGCCGTTAGTCCATTGTCCAATTTACACTAACGAGTTAGATGTCCTTGGGGGTCCGGGTCAGAGAAGATGAGGCTGAGCGAGAGGATTTACTCCGCCCAAAATCTGTCCTAGTGAGACAAGCCCATTTTTGTATGGAGGTCTAAAGAGTGTTGAATTATGTGAGCGTATTTGATCGAATAGAAGTTTTGTAATATTTAGGTTGTTACAAATGTACTGATATAAGATCATCTTTGTTCGGGTTCATTGCATGTCACCTGTGTGTGTGTTTGGGGGTGTGGGGTGGGGTGTGTGTGTGTGTGTGTGTGTGTGTCACTAACAAGTCAGACTGTATGATGGCTGTGCGTCAGTTACACTCCTATCAATCACGCGAGGACATGCAAGGGAATCCTATCATGGAATAAGTAGAGCAATTGGAATTTACCATAATGATGGCATTAGTGTGACCATGGCGTCTGTGTGTGTGTGTGTGTGTGTGTGTGTGTGTGTGTCTGTTTGTGTGCGCACATTTTTTTTCTTTCTCTCCAGCTCTTCAAGGGGAAGTTCTTTGCGTGTCAGGGAGATGACGTGAGAAACATCACCAACAAGTCAGACTGTATAATGGCCAACCACAAATGGGTTCGACAGCAGTACAACTTTGATAACCTGGCACAGGTATGATTCTCAATACTTGCAGTGGAATGTATCTTCACCACTTTCTTTCTAAAATGCCTTTGTGGAAACCTTGTTTGTGACCCTCTTTCTATCACCTCCCTTCTCTCTCTCTCTCTCCCCTTCTCTCTCTCCCCTTCTCTCTCTCTCTCTCTCTCTCTCTCTCTCAGGCTCTGATGTCTCTCTTCGTGCTGGCCTCTAAGGATGGTTGGGTGGACATCATGTATGATGGATTAGATGCAGTGGGAGTCGACCAACAGGTATACAACAGACACGCTGTACACAGACCCAGTCACACACACCGCCACACATAAACACACACACATTATGCACATCCACACATGGGAAAACCTTGTATAAAAGTAGAACGTAGGGCATTCTAGAGAGGAAAAAGTGATACCTTCGCTTTACCGTTGTCTTAACACAAAACTCCAACCATAAAACAAACCATTGTTTGTTTGATTGTTTTTGCTGCTAAACCACTGTAGCATCAACACACACTGAGATTAGTGAGAGGGGCTTAGCTCATCATGATCAACCCAAGTCCCCTTTACTTTAGTTTATTTAGTAAATATTTTCTTAACTCTATTTTCTTAAAAATGCATTGTTGGTTAAGGGCTTGTAAGTAAGCAGTTCATGGTAAGGTTGTATTGTATTCGGCGCATGTGACAAATAAAATGTGATTTGATTTGATTTTGTGTGCTCCCACACATGTACAGTTGCTAGTGAGTTTACACACCCCTTGCACAGTCTTCACATTTGCTGCCTTAAAATGTAATCTAAAAAAAGGATTACATTAGATTTTTTCGCCCTAATAATCTACGCAACGTTTTCAAAGTGAAAGAAAAATTATAGAACATTTTCCAAATTACAAACAAATGAAAAATGAGGATGTATTGATTGCGGATGTCTTCACACCCCAGAGTTAATATTTGATGGAAGCATCTTTGACAGCCATTACAACCATTACAGCTGTGAATAGTTTTGAATACGATTCTACCAAGCTTGCACAACTTTTAGGGCAACAGACACTACCGGTCAAACATTTTAGAACACCTACTCATTCAAGGGTTTTTCTTTATTTGTATTATTTACTACATTGTAGAATAATAGTGAAGACATCAAAACTATGAAATAACACATATGGAATCATGTAGTAACCAAAAAAGTGTTAAACAAATCAAAATATATTTTATATTTGAGATTCTTCAAATAGACACCCTTTGCCTTGATGACAGCTTTGCACACTCTTGGCATTCTCTCAACCAGCTTCACCTGGAATGCTTTTCCAAGTGTGCCTTGAATTCTAAATAAATCACAGACAGTATCACCAGCAAAGCACCCCCACACCATAACACCTCCTCCTCCATGCTTTACGGTGGGAAATACACATGCAGAGATCATCCGTTCACCCACACTGCGTCTCACAAAGACACGGCGGTTGGAACCAAAAATCTCCAATTTGGACTCCAGACCAAAGGACACATTTCCACCAGTTTAATGTCCATTGCTCGTGTTTCTTGGCCCAAGCAAGTCTCTTCTTATTATTGGTGTCCATTAGTAATGGTTTCTTTGCAGCAATTTGACCATGAAGGCCTGATTCACAGTCTCCTCTGAACAGTTGATGTTGAGATGTGTCTGTTACTTGAACTGTGAAACATTTCGGCTGCAGTTTCTGAGGCTGGTACCTCTAATGAACTTATCCTCTGCAGCAGAGGTAACTCTGGGTCTTCCATTCCTGTGGTGGTCCTCACGAGAGCCAGTTTCATCATAGCACTTGATGGTTTTTGCGACTGCACTTGAAGAAGAAAAATGTTCCGTATTGGCTGACCTTCATGTCTTAAAGTAATGATGGACTGTCGTTTCTCTTTGCTTATTTGAGCTGTTCTTGCCATAATATGGACTTGGTGTTTTACCAAATATGGCTATCTTCTGTCCTTGTCACAAGACAACTGATTGGCTCTAACGCATTAAGGAGGAAAGAAATTCCACAAATTAACTTTAAAGAAGGCACACCTGTTAATTGGAATGCATTCTCAGGTGACTACCTCATGAAGCTGGTTGAGAGAATGCCAAGAGTGTGCAAAGCTGTCATCAAGGCAAAGGGTGTCTATTTGAAGAATCTCAAATATAAAATATATTTTGATTTGTTTAACACTTTTTTGGTTACTACATGATTCCATATGTGTTATTTCATAGTTTTGATGTCTTCACTATTATTCTACAATGTAGAAAATAGTAAAAATATAGAAAAACCCTTGAATGAGTAGGTGTAGGTTGCACATCAAAATATCTTGAATCATGCATTCCTGCCTGGACGTGTTAGATAGAAGAAAAGTATTTATTGAGTACCTTAGTAGTCTATTTATTATACTTTGTAATAAAGCACTATGAATTAATTTATAAGATGATTAGGCCTATTCAGGATTTGTATTTGCATGTATTATGGATCCCCATTAGCTGCTACCAAGGCAGCAGCTACTCTTCCTGGGGTCCAGCAAAATTAAGGCAGTTATATACAATTAAAAAACATTTTACAACAGATTTCACAACAAATTAAATGTGTGCCCTCAGGCACAGTTACTTGATGTGGAATAGAGTTCCATGTAGTTATGGCTCTACGTAGTACTGTGCGCCTCCCATAGTCTGTTTTGGACTTGGGGTGTTATGATTTACCAGTATTAGAACCCAAATGCAGACAAGTACACCAAGCCAGAGAAGGTTTAACAGGTTTATTTAAAATGTTCAATAGTCCAGGTTTCCAATAATAGGGGAAGAGCAAGTCCAGGTTACAGGGAGGGTAACAGATCCAGGTCAGGGCAGGTGTGGTACCGTAATGTCCTAGTGTCCGTGGTGAGTCCAAAAGAGAGGTCCGGTAGTGGAGAGCAGGATGGTGGTGGCAGGAGTGAAGCGGAGGCAGGAGTCAGGTTCCAAATATATGGTCGTCTTGACTATGATCTGACGATGAGTGGTAAGTTTGACCGGGTCTTAAAGGCTGAGGTGATTATGGTGAATGAGCTGCAGCTGGAACCCTGACTCCCGCACACCAGACTTCACTCCTGCAATCAAGGACAGACAGAGGGGAGGAGAGAGCAGAGAGAGAGCTACCTAGCAGCAGTAGGCCTAACAGTACCCCCCTCTGCGGACGCCACCTGGCGGCCGACGGGTTTATCGGGATGTAACCTATGAAACTCTCGGACCAGAGCAGGATCCACAATGAAGCTCCTGGGCACCCAGGAACGTTCCTCAGGACCATAACCCTCCCAATCCACCAGGTACTGGAAACCACGGCCCCTGGCGGCGAACATCCAGAAGTCGCCGGACAGTGTAGACCGGACCCCCACCCACGATCCTGGGCGGAGGAGGGGGACGAGAGGGTGGGCACAGAGGGCTAACCGACACAGGCTTAATCTGGGAAACATGAAAGGTGGAATGAACCCGTAGGGAGGCAGGAAGCTGTAGCTTAACCGCGCAGGGGTTAACAATAGACAGTATCTTGAACGGTCCTATAAAACGAGGCGCCATCTTCTTAGACTCCACCTTCAATGGAAGGTCCCGTGACTTCAGCCATACCTCTTGACCAGGAGAGTAACCGGAGCCTGGGACCGGTGACGGTTGGCTTGCCTCTGCATGTACGCCGAAGCTCGGGACAGAGCTACCCTGGCCTTCCTCCAGACCTTGAAGCAGCGGCGCATGTGGGACTGCACCGAGGGTACCGCCAGTTCCCTCTCTTGAGAAGGGAACAGGGGAGGTTGATAACCCAGAGCACACAGAAAAGGAGACAAACCAGAGGAAGCGTTAGTCAAGGTGTTATGAGCATATTCCACCCAGGGGAGCATGGAGCTCCATGACCCAGGGTTAGACCCTGTGACACAGCGAAGAGCGGTCTCCATCTCCTGGTTCGCTCTCTCGGCTTGCCCGTTGGTCTGGGGGTGATATCCAGAGGACAGGCTGGATGTAATGCCCAAAGCTTTACAGAAAGCTTTCCACACCTGGGAGACAAACTGGGGACCCCTGTCAGAGACAATATCCGTGGGTAGACCATGAGAGCGGAACACATGTTCAACAAAATATCAGCCGTCTCTCTGGCAGTGGGCAGTTTAGGTAGGGCCAAAAAATGAGCGAACTTAGAAAAAGCGATCAATCACCGTAAGAATTACAGTCTTTCCAGACGAGGGGGAAGTCCAGTGACAAAATCCATAGCGATATGCGACCAGGGCCGGCTGGGTATAGGTAGAGTCGTAGATGACCAGCGCTGGCCTGGGTGGAGTTCTTACTTCGTGCACATACCGTACAAGCAGCAATGAAGGCTCGAGTGTCCGCCTCCATCGTGGCCCACCAGAACTTCCGTCGCACAAAGTCAAGGGTCCGCGAAACTCCAGGGTGACAGGTAAGGGAGACGAGTGAGCCCACTGAAGTACCTGGGAGCGAGCAGACTCAGGGACAAACATCCGGTTAGGAGGACCCCTCCCAGGGTCAGCTTGATGATGTTGAGCCTGTCTAACAATCCCTCGATGTCACATGTGACGACCGCAATACTGCAGGTAGGAGGCAAAATGGGTTCAGGGTTACTACCAGTATCAACAGCCGAATGAACACGAGACAGGGCGTCAGGCTTGACGTTGCGTGACCCAGGACGGTAAGACAGAGAAAAAATTGAATCTCCCAAAAAATAGTGCCCACCTGGCTTGACGGGGGTTGAGCTGCTTCGCTGACTGGAGGTAAGCCAGATTCTTATGATCCGTCCAAACGATGAAGGGTTGTTCCGCCCCCCCTCCAACCAATGTCGCCACTCCTCGAGAGCCAGCTTAACGGCGAGCAGTTCACGATTGCCAACATCATAATTCCTCTCTGCCTGAGAAAGTTTCCTTGAGAAAAGCACAGGGATGCAGTTTGTTATCTTCAGGAGAACGCTGTGACAACACCGCACCTACCCCAGTGTCGGATGCATCCACCTCCACGACAAACTGGCGGTCGGGGTCCGGCTGCATCAGAATGGGAGCCGAGGCGAAGCGATGTTTCAGTTCTTGAACGCTGATTCGGCCCCTTCATTCCAAGCGAACGGTCGTGAGATGGAGGTGAGAGCGGTGGAGTGGCGCCGCAATGCGGCTGTAGTCCTTGATGAACCTCCTGTGAAGTTCGCAAACCCCAGAAATCGTTGAAGTTGTTTGCGGGTAGAGGGGGCTGGCCAGTCCGTGACAGCAGAGATCTTAGCTGGGTCCATCCGCAACTCCCCCTGAGCGATGATGTAACCCAAAAAAGAGGTCTCAGACACATGAAATTCACATTTCTCCATCTTCACAAACAGTTTGTTCTCCAACAACCTTTGCAGCACCTGGCGCACATGCAGTTCATGTTCCTGGGAGGACTCTGAGAAAATCAAGATATCATCCAGATAGACAAAAACAAACCGATTCCCGAAGGACATCATTGACTAGTGCCTGAAAAACAGCAGGGGCATTAGACAACCCAAAAGGCATAACCAGATACTCAAAATGTCCCAAGGGTGTGTTGAAGGCAGTCTTCCATTCATCACCTTTACGAATGCGCACCAGGTGATACGCATTTCGTAGATCCAGTTTCGTAAAGATGGTAGCACCATGAAGGAGGGGAAAAGCAGAATTAATCAAAGGCAGAGAATACTTGTTCTTAATGGTGATGTTGTTAAGTCCACGGTAATCAATACAGGGTCTGAGGGTCTTATCCTTCTTAGCAACAAAAAAGAATCCCGCTCCTACAGGTGACGAGGAAGGACGCATAATACCTGCCGCCAAGGAGTCCCGAATGTAGTTCTCTATAGCCTCCGTCTCCGGCCGGGAGAGATTGTACAGGCGACTGCTGGGGAGCGGGGCTCCTGGCTGGAGGTCAATGGCACAGTCGTAAGGCCGGTGAGGAGGAAGAGAAGTAGCTCTGTGTTTGCAGAAAACGGATGCCAGGTCATGATACACGTCAGGAACATTAGAAAGATCCATGGACTCCAGTAGAGGTCGAGGCACAGTACTGGCAGGAGTCAGAGCAGAACACAAACAATTCACATGACAAAATGTGCTCCATGAAACAATTCTACCTGTCACCCAATCAATGTGTGGATTGTGTCTTATGAGCCAGGGGATACCAAGGACCAGAGGGGTCTGTGGGCAGTCGATAATATGGAATTGAATGTTCTCCTGATGATTTCCCGACACTCTAAGACAAACAGGAACAGTCTGATGGGTAATATGGGTCAACAATTGTCCATTCAGACCCTTAGCCTGCAGCGGACAGTCCATAGGAACAGTCTCCAAATCCATTTGTTGAGCCTACTCTCTATCCAAAAAGCTTTCGTCTGCACCAGAGTCAATCAGCGCACTAACAGAGAGATTCTGGAACTGCCACTGGAGGGATGCCTGGAGCAGAATGCGGGGAGAAGAGGAAGAATCCGCTGCTCGGCTCACCAAAACTTCTCCCATTAATGATGAGCCGGCCCCTTTTCCCGGACGAACTGGGCAGGAAGGAACGAAATGACCAGCTTCTCCACAATACAGGCAGACCCGAGCCTGAATCGACGTGCACGCTCCTCTGAGGACAACCGTGCCCGACCCACCTCCATGGCTTCGGGTTCAGTGCTCCTCGTATCGACTCGGGAAGACACGGCTTTCTCCGTAGGGGAAGATGCGGGGAGGAGTTTGTTGATGACAGACAGGTTGCTTGGAACTAACACTCCTCTCCGGCGGCGCTCCCGAATCCGATTATCCAACCTGATGGTGAGTGAAATAAGATTATCCAGCGTAGGCGATTCATCATATGACACCAATTCATCTTTTAAAGTCTCAGACAAAGCATTGATGAACACTCCTTGTAATGCCTCGTCATTCCAACCACTCACTGCTGCTAAAGTCCGAAACTCCACTGCCATCTCCGCCACACTGCGAGCCCCTGCCGAAGAGAAAACAACCGTTTCGCAGCCTCCTTGCCTCGTACGGGGTGGTCAAAAACCTTCCTCATCTCAGTGGTGAAGGCAACGTAAAGCGTTGCAAATGTCCGACTGACTCTCCCAGACCGCGGATCCCCAGGCACGAGCGGAACCGCTAGTAGAGTTGATAAGGTAGGCAATCACGGGCTCTTTCTGAGGCGTAGGTGAGGGGCTGTTGTTCAAACACTAACGAGCATTGAGTCAAAAAATCGCCACAGGTTCCCATGTTCCCGTCATAGCGCTCTGGAGCAGGAACAAAAGGCTCTCTGATCTGGGCTGAAGGGGTAGTAAGGGCAGACACTTGATTGGTGAGTAATTGAACCTGATTAAGCAGCACCTGACTGTCCTCAGCAATCGTCTTAAACAGGGTATCATGTTGGCCAAGTAAAATGCCCTGATTGGCTATGGCAGTCCAAATTTGAGTGCACTCTGGGGTGGTATCCAAGCTACTGTCTGCTGGGTTCATGATGGTCAGATCATACTGTTATGATTTACCAGTATTAGAACCCAAATGCAGACAAGTACACCAAGCCAGAGAAGGTTTAACAGGTTTATTTAAAATGTTCAATAGTCCAGGTTTCCAATAATAGGGGAAGAGCAAGTCCAGGTTACAGGGAGGGTAACAGATCCAGGTCAGGGCAGGTGTGGTACCCGTAATGTCCTAGTGTCCGTGGTGAGTCCAAAAGAGAGGTCCGGTAGTGGAGAGCAGGATGGTGGTGGCAGGAGTGAAGCGGAGGCAGGAGTCAGGTTCCAAATATTGGTCGCCTTGACTATGATCTGACGATGAGTGGTAAGTTTGACCGGGTCTTAAAGGCTGAGGTGATTATGGTGAATGAGCTGCAGCTGGAACCCTGACTCCCGCACACCAGACTTCACTCCTGCAATCAAGGACAGACAGAGGGGAGGGAGAGAGCAGAGAGAGAGCTACCTAGCAGCAGTAGGCCTAACATGGGGACTGTGAAGAGACCTCTGGTGGCATGTCTTGTGGGGTACTTAAGTTTTTTTTTTCAGGTATCTGTACTTTACTTTACTATTTATATTTTTGACAACTTTTACTTTTACTTCACTACATTTTCCGTGACACCCAAAAGTACTTGTTTCATTTTGAATGCTTAGCAGAACAATGGTCCAATTCACACACTTATTGAGAGAACATCCCTGGTCATCTCTACTGCCTCTGATCTGGCGGACTCACTAAACACACATGCTTCATTTGTAAATGATGTCTGAGTGTTGGAGTGTGACCCTGGCTCTCCGTAAATAACAATTGCCCTGTTCTGGGCCAATTGTAATTTTCCTAAGTCCCTCTTTGTGGCACCTTACCACATGACTGGACAGTAGTCCAGGTGTGACAAAACTAGGGCCTGTAAGACCTGCCTTGTTGCTAGCGTTGTTAAGAAGGCAGAGTAACGCTTTATTATGGACAGACGTCTCCCCATCTTAGCTACTGTTGCATCAATATGTTTTGACCATGACAGTTTACAATCCAGGGTTACTCCGAGCAGTTTAGTCTCCTCAACTTGCTACATTTCCACATAATTCCTTACAAGATTTAGTTGAGGTTTAGGGTTTAGTGAATGATTTGTCCCAAATTCAATGCTTTTAGTTTTTGAAATATTTAGGACTAACTTATTTATTGCCACCCATTCTGAAACTGACTGCAGCTCTTTGTTAAGTGGGTCCGACCAAATCATGGGCTGGTGTCAACAACTGTAAAAGTTTGTGGCACCAGTGACACCAGGGGAAATTGTTAGTCTGGAGCCCTGTAATAGTAATGTGGGCTGGTGTGGACAGTGATGTGGGATGGTGTGGATAAAATGCCAGGGCCGAATTCTTGTCCCAGTCCGCCCCTGCGACCCGTCAATGATTCCCAACCAAATTTACTGAGTTTGAGCAATTTTGACAAAAACAATGGATAGATGTTGCCCTAAGAGTTGGGTAAATTTGGTAGAATATGATTATTATAGAAATGCTTCCAGAAAATATTAACTCTGGTGTGTGAAGACATAAGCAATCAAGACATCTTTGGAAAATGTTCTATACCTTTCACTTTGAAAATGCGGAGTAGATTATGTAATCTAATTTTGTTAATTTTAAGACAGCAAAATATGAAAACTGTGGAAGGGGTGTGTAAACTCACTAGCCACTGTATATGTACACACACACACACACACACACACACTTTTTGTCTGTTCACTAGAGATAGCAGAACAGTAGAACAAAGGCTTCGTTGGCCAGGACCAGAGACGTGTTGATGTTTATGAAACATCAGGTCAGCGTTTCTGTCTCTGCTTTAGGGACTAGGCATTGATCTCCTCTTCTCTGTAAGCTGCTTACTGTCCAACAGACTCCAACACAACATCCAACGTTCCTCTAGCTTCTTCCACATGATCTGCAGCTTATAGTACTGTGTATATTCATACATTTTGCTTTCCTGATGTACTGTTTTGTATAAAAATAAACTGTATTATTCATGTATTTATGCATTCATTTCTATATTTTGTAGTGTTGACTGTAGCAGCAGGATAAGTAGGTGTATGACGGTGTCCTGGCAGTCACAAAAGACAGCTAGCTGGTAGTGTGTTCTACTCAAGTTGGATAGAGACACACACACACACATCCCACTGGGCACACACTGGTTGAATCAACTTTGGGTCCATGTCATTTCAATAAAGTGACGTTGAACCAATGTGGAAAATATGTTAAATTGACGTCTGTGCCCAGTGGGATGTGGGGCTGGTTTTGCAGCATTTGCATTGAGTGCACCACCACAATAATCATAACGTGCCAAAAATGAGTGTGTGTATATAACATCACGCTGTGTGTGAGAGTACAGTATACAACACTATGCTCTGTGTATGTCTCCCCCCTCCAGCCACAGCTGAACTACAACCCATGGATGCTCCTCTACTTCATCTCCTTCCTGCTCATCGTCAGCTTCTTCGTGCTCAACATGTTCGTGGGTGTGGTGGTGGAGAACTTCCACAAGTGTCGGCGTAGCCAGGAGGCCGAGGAGGCCAAACGCAGGGAGGAGAAGAGACTGAAACGGATGGAGAAAAAGAGACGGAGTAAGGAGAAGGAGCTGGCTGGTCGGTAGTCTTTCCACATCTTTCTGAGTCCTGCCTGGTTTGAGCTTGTTTTGGTTTGATTTGACCGAAGTCAACGGACGTAGGAACGCGCTAGACCTGAAATAGTTGCTATTTCTTCCGTTTTTTTCTCCCTGTAGTCTCCCCGCTAGATGTCCTCTCTTTGCGGGGGGTCAGTGGTCACCCATTCTTGTCCAGGAGAGCTACTGGGTGTGCAGGCTTTGGTTCCAGCCCAGCAGTAATTGTTAAAAACCTGGAATCAGGTGTGTTAGTGCTGGGCTGGAACAAAAGCCCACACACCCAGCCTCTCTCCAGGATCGGAGTTGTTGAGCGCTGGTCTAGTAAGAGTAGACCCCCCCCTTTTCCCTGCCTGGCCTATCGTAGAGGGCGTACTTAGGACCGTCCCCTTGGAGCATGCCCAGTGAGTACTTGTGGGCGGGACTTGCATGGTGTGGTACTTTTAGAATTAGAGGGAGGGGGGTGGGGTGAGGGCGAGGTTACATCCCCCCTATCTCCCCCCTTCCCCCTCCTCTCCTGCATGTAGTTGAGTACATCTGGAGGGGTAGGTAGAACTACAAACCAAACTAGGAAGTACCTAGATGCTGATCTATGGTTTCTTCCATATGGAAAGTGTTAGGATTATACGAAGGTAAGCTGATCCTAGATCTGTGCCCGACCGCCCCTCCAGCTGTACAGGAACGGGTTACCAGATGCCCGACTTCGCCTCTCTCTATAGTGATTCCACTGCCTTCTAACCCAGACATTGGATATGAGAAATAGTGGTTATTTCAGTAGCCGTATTGGCTGTAGAGATACTTTTGGTGGATCAAAGTAAGATCATTTTGATATTTTTCATCAAATGTTGATGGTAGTTGACAGTGGGAATGCCTTTGTTCATCTGTTGAGAAATACAGATGGATATCAAACATCTCTTGAGAAATACAGATGGATATCAAACTTCTCTTGAGAAATACAGATGGATATCAAACTTCTCTTGCAGATGTGGTGTGCCCAAAGTGCTCACCATTGACTCACACCCTCTCACACACATACAGTCACTCAAACAGACCGAACACACACTGTCTCCCTCTCACTCACTCGCTCACTCTTCTACTCCCACCCTCTTGCGCTCACTCACACACACACCTGTGGCAGGTAGCCTAGCGGTTAAGAGCGATGGGCCAGTTACCGAAAGGTTGCTGATTCGAATCCCTGAGCCGGCAAGGTGGAAAAATCTGCCTTTCTGCCCATGAGCAAGGCAATTAAACCCCAACAACTGCTCCCTGGGTGCCGATGATGTCAATTAAGGCAGTCCCCCGCACCTCTCTGATTCAGAGGGGTTGGGTTAAATGCTGAAGATATATTTCGGTTGAATGCATTCAGTTGTGCAACTGACTAGGTATCCCCCTTTCCCCTGTACAGGCCTGCACAAACTAATCTCAAATGCTTCCTAAAAAATAGAGAATGAACATGCCCTCCTCTATGCGTCTCTATAATTGTTCAAGGCCCCTCATGTCCATTGGTTTTTTTCTCTGTTTCATTTTTCTATAGATTATATTTAGTTTGTCTATAGTTTATAGTCTTTCCTTTATCAGATCTGTAACCTCAAGCTTGTTCTTTTTCTGTTGCTTGGAAACCATTTTACTCACAACTGTAACTGAAGTTGTAGAATATTTTGACAGAGTAAGAGAATGGTTGATAAAGGTATGTACAGTAGAGGTATAACCCTTGTGACTGGGCAGGCTTCAGAATCTATAGTTATCCTTTTCTGGTTGGCACAAGAGTTTGTGAAGAGAAGGGAAACGTAAGTTGTTTTCTTCTGATGTAGGGGTTGCTTTATTTATTTATATTTTTTTACTCCATCCGAGTGGCTCTATTTGTATCTCAGTAATTTGTGTCACAGATCTTTTGGATTTTGGGTATGAAAATCGGGGATCGACTGTCTACAAAATCCCCAACTGAATCATTGAACCCTTATCAACTGTATCAAGAGCTCACACTGGACTCAGAATAAGTGGAAAAGACTCACAGTAGGAAGTTGAACCAGCTCACTTTATCATCTTCATCCTTCTGCTCTTACTTCACCCCTATTTCTCCTTCTTACACTCTCTCTCCTTCGCCCATCCCTCGTTCCACACCTCTCTCTGACTAACCTGGTCTCGTTCTTCTAGATGTGTTGATGATTCCGGGGGTGAGTTGGGTCCTCTCTGAAGGCACACTGACAGGTACAGAGTTTCTAGCATGTTCTGTGTGTCCCCCACCATGGTGGTTCAGAAGTCAGGGTTCAACGTTCACGGGAGGTAGGGTCCCATCCCGCACTCCCCACCCGTCCTCCTGCCTCTCTCTCATCCGACTTAGTACGCTATAGACGTTTGTGGACATTTTCCTGTTGTTTGTTGTGGTTCCTTGTTCTTCACGATGACCCACGATTCATCCACTATCCATAGAACTGTTTTTGTTACTGTACCACCAGCTGTAGGTTGTGTACCCACGCTCATGCAGGGGGAAAGAGTGTGTGTGTGCGTGTGTGTGTATGTGTGTGCGTGTGTGTCTGTCTATATGTGTGTGTGCGTGTTTGTGTGTGCAAGTGTGTGTGTGTGTGTGTGTGCATGTGTCACAGGCACCAGATGGTAGCAGGGTAGGCTGTAAAATATGCAGGAGCAACCCTCTGTCCTCAAACCCCAGAACTATCTGACTGTGTCACTGTCTGTCTGCTAGATGAGAGAGCAAAGTCCTCTCTCTCTCTGTCTCTCTCTCTCTCCCTCTCTCCTTCCCCTCTCAATCCCCCCTTTCCTGGTAAGGGAATGTAAGGACATGTTTGTGTTTACAGTCATATCTCCACATATTGAGGTAGAATAGTCACACATGGAGATTCTCTTTCTATTACATGCTCCAGTGAGACAGACAGATGCGACAGGCCGACCCCAAATCTGTCCATCACATCGAATTATTGTTTTACTATATAATTGTATTAGGCAAGCCAACGCTCAGAGGAGGTGTGTGTGTGTGTGTGTGTGTGTGTGCGTAGTTCTCTAACATGACAGAGAACTCTTATATTAGCTGAACAGGGGCAGTTCTCTCTTTTTACACATAACTTTGGAGGAAGGGAAGAGAAAATGATGGAGGGAGGAGAAGAGGGAGGAAATATAGAAAATAGGGGAGGAGGGAGAAATGAAATGAAGGAATGGAGTGGAGAGAAAAGGACATGATATGGGTAAATCACTGAATACGTAAATATACAGGAGAATAGATGGATATGAGAAGTAAGGAAGATGAGAGGAAAGGGGGATGGAGAATAGGAGGAAGAGAAGGGGAGAGGATGAAGGGATGGGGTTGCCCCTCCTGCCAGTCTGCCACTCTCTATTAGCTCTGGCTCACACACACACATACACACACACACACACACACACACACACACACACTCTTGGCTGTATTAGCTTTGGGCTGCTGTGTGTGTAATTTAGTTCAGTGGATCAAAGGCTCTGCTTAATCACGTCTCTCTGCTGGGGAAGACCAAGCCATCTGCTCCTGTTTCTATACTTTACCTAAGCAACACACACACACACGCACGTGTGTGCATGCAACAAAGATGCACAGTTATAGTCTGTGTCTAAAGGTATGTCTCACCCTCCTGGTGCTTGACTGTGATATTCTCCCCTTGGCACCTAGTGGGGTGCCCTATAGGGAGAAAGAGAGATGGAAAGATGGAGAGAGGGAGATGAGACAGAGACGGAAAGAGAGAGAGACTTGAAAACGAAAGAGCGGGTGAGGAAGGGAGAAGTTGTCAGCGGGGTGCTGTGGTAATGTGGCAGCCAGGAACAGTGTATCCTTCCTTTCCCCCACAGAGAGAGAGAGAGAGAGAGAGAGAGAGAGAGAGAGAGAGAGAGAGAGAGAGAGAGAGAGAGAGAGAGAGAGAGAGAGAGAGAGAGAGAGAGCGTGAGGGAAAGAGAGAGCGTGAGGGAAAGAGAAGAGAGAGGGAAAGAGAGAGTGAGAGGGAAAGAGAGAGCGAGAGGGAAAGAGAAAGTGAGAGGGAAAGAGAGAGGGAAAGAGAAAGAGAGAGGGAAAGAGAGAGCGAGAGGGAAAGAGAGAGCGAGAGTGAAAGAGAGAGTGAGAGTGAAAGAGGGAGTGAGAGTGAAAGAGAGAGAGTGAAAGAGAGAAGGAAAGAGAAAGAGAGAGGGAAAGAGAGAGCGAGAGTGAAAGAGAGAGGGAAAGAGAGAGCGAGAGTGAAAGAGAGAGGGAAAGAGAAAGCGAGAGGGAAAGAGAGAGCGAGAGGGAAAGAGAGAGCGAGAGGGAAAGAGAAGAGAGAGAGAGAGCAAGAGGGATAGAGGAAGAGAGAGAGAGAGAGGGAAAGAGAGAGAGACTTGAAAAAGAAAGAGCGAGTGAGGAAGGGAGAAGTTGTCAGCGGGGTGCTGTGTGTAATGTGGCAGCCAGGAACAGTGTATCCTTCCTTTCCCCCACAGAGAGAGAGAGAGAGAGAGAGAGAGAGAGAGAGAGAGAGAGAGAGAGAGAGAGAGAGAGAGAGAGAGAGAGAGAGAGAGAGAGAGAGAGAGAGAGAGAGAGTGAGAGGGAAAGAGAGAGCGTGAGGGAAAGAGAAAGAGAGAGGGAAAGAGAGAGCGAGAGGGAAAGATAAAGAGAGAGGGAAAGAGAGAGGGAAAGAGAAAGAGAGAGGGAAAGAGAGAGCGAGAGGGAAAGAGAGAGCTAGAGTGAAAGAGAGAGTGAGAGTGAAAGAGGGAGTGAGAGTGAAAGAGAGAGAGTGAAAGAGAGAAGGAAAGAGAAAGAGAGAGCGAGAGTGAAAGAGAGAGGGAAAGAGAGAGCGAGAGTGAAAGAGAGAGGGAAAGAGAGAGCGAGAGGGAAAGAGAGAGCGAGAGGGAAAGAGAGAGCGAGAGGGATAGAGGAAGAGAGAGAGAGAGAGGGAAAGAGAAGGAGAGAAGGAAAGAGAGAGGGAAAGAGAGAGAGAGAGGGAAAGAGAGAGTGAGAGGGAAAGAGAAAGAGAGAGGGAAAGAGAAAGAGAGAGGGAAAGAGAAAGCGAGAGGGAAAGAGAGAGCGAGAGTGAAAGAGAGAGTGAGAGTGAAAGACAGAGCGAGAGTGAAAGAGAGAGAGTGAAAGAGAGAAGGAAAGAGAAAGAGAGAGGGAAAGAGAGAGCGAGATTGAAAGAGAGAGGGAAAGAGAGAGCGAGAGGGAAAGAGAGAGCGAGAGGGAAAGAACAGATGGTCTCTAACTCTCCCAGGCTCACAGCCCAAAGAGATAAACGCTTTACTCAGACCTGCTCTGTGTGGGTCATGTCCCAGAAGATGTATTTTACTCTCTCTGTGTTTGTCTTCAAAAGCTGGTACAAAAGTAGGATTTGGCCATTTTGTGTCCTAGCTAACAGCATCCCTTGCCTGTTGATTTATTGATGGCATAGCTTCTTGTGCTGTATCACTTTATCAGGTATTACTATATAATTTCCTAAAAAGAAATATACATACATGATGATAATGGAGAGAGTAATTGTATTGTAACCCATTTAATTGTTATGTTCACCTTCAGGGGGTGAAACAAGGCTATTTAACATGTTTTACCACTTAACTATGATGTCAGCAACGCACTGAACAGTAAATGACTAGGACAAGAGTGTCAACTACTCCCCCTGTCATCAGTACTGATCAGTCACACACACACCACGGCAGCCAGCTCTATCTAGGTCAGTGCTAACAGAGATGGATCTAACGGAAGTCTTCTATCCCTGCTCTTCTCCCTCATTTATATTCCTCTGATGTAGGAATGCCGTTAATAACACTAGACCATTAGAGAGATGGAAGGAGAGAGAGAGAGAGAGAGAGAGAGAGAGAGAGAGAGAGAGAGAGAGAGAGAGAGAGAGAGAGAGAGAGAGAGAAGAGAGAGAGAGAGAGAGAGAGAGAGAGAGACAGAGGTTGATGAGATGGACAGGACGTGAGGGGCGGGGTAAGGTGGCGAGAGAGGTGAGTGAGGGGCGGGCTAAAGGTAGGAAAGGTGGAGGGAGAGAGAGTGAGGGAGATAAAGAGAGCAAGAGAAGGGTGAGAAAGAAAGAGAGAGAAATAGAAATAGAAGTGAGAGAAATGGCTGGATTCAATCTGTATCGCAGAAGTATCACAGAAACACATGCAGCGTTTACTGTGAATGCAGTCTCCATGAACGCGGGAACATTGCCTTTAATAGTTCAATCGAGCTATAACGTGGATCAGCCCAAAGTGTAGACAGCTCCTCTTTGATAAGACCTGTGCCAGTTAGTGATTGAAACATCCTCCCCTACAGATAGAGGAATTTTGTCAGGAAGTCCACAGGATGTGGGTGGGGGATAAATGTTTCATGCCACCGGCTAGGTGTTGGTTGCAGAGTTAAGTGTAGTGTTAGAGGAACTTAAATATTTAATCACTTTCATGACCCTAAGGTGTAGGTGTAACCCCACAAATGCTCCCACCAATACACCTCTTAGCCTAACATAACCAGACAGTTGTGCTTAGCATCAGTTTCCTAGCCTAGATTAGTCCAGCCTAACTACCTAATAAATATTTATCCCTGCAGTGGTCTGATGCTATTAGGTGAATGAGCCTGTAGCAGTAGAAGGTCCTTGTATTATAAGTAGTGCTAGTGGATTTTATGAAAGTGTGTGAGGGTATAAATGTTTCATAGTTGGAGGTGTTAGAATTAGTGCTTCTAAAGTGTGCTGGCACATTGCTTTTGAGCTCTGCTTTGGATATGTTAGATAATAACAAGAGATCCACTGAACGTGACTGTGTATGGCATGGGTAGAGAAAAGGTGTGTGTGTGCATTATGTACTTGTGTGTGTAACCTATGTATCTGTGCAGGTGTGTGTATGTCCTGCAGTCCAAGGTAACAGTGAAGGAGGCTGGTTAACATGTGGTGTATCAGCAGTTGGACAGATGTACTGCTACCCAGGTGGTAGATCAAGCCAAACAAGGGATTATTGGACAGTCATGTGCCAGTGGTAGAATGTTACATGATTAGTGTTGAGTAGGAAGAAAGAGGTGATGTGGTGGTCCTTTAAAACAGCACTCCTCAATCGCTGATTCCTGGGTCTTGGCAAACGTAACTGCCACTGAGCTGAACACCATAGTTCATGCTACAAGGTACTTAAAGCACCAATCAGCAGTTGAAACAAAGTGTTCTCTCCGCCCCTATTTCGGTAAAAAGCTGAGGGATGGGGCTGGAAAAATGTAACCACTCTCAAATTTATAGACAGCTATGGATGCGGGGACTGACCATCCATGATATCAAAATGGTAGTTTTAACCATGTTTACATTTACTTTGTTTACAAACATTGGAGTAAAATAAGCGTATATTTTGGATTCTGATGGGGTACGACAGTTGAACTAAGCTCATGAGGCATTTATAAGTTATTTTCTTCAAGAATCAATGGGTATATATCATTCATTTTTAAGTCCAAAAATGGATGTAGCAACTGCAGATTGCCCCTTTAAAGGATTTAGCCTCGACTTTACCAGACAATGATACAGTGGTAATAGTTGTGTTTGAATTAGACTTGGACTTGGACTTTCCCATAGAGGGTTGAAGGGGGAAAATGTGCTGTCTACTGTATTGCTGAAACGCTGAAATCTCATTGGTCTGTTTCTTATATGCTTATATTCTCATTTGCCCATCATCACTATCTCGCCCTGTTAACCCCGCCTTCCACTCACTGCTGTCCAATCGCCTGCCTTCGCCATTCCAGTCTCCATTCCAATTGGTCCATCCTGCTCAAGTCAGACTCAGAAAGAAGTGTGTGTCAGTCTACCATGTGTACCAGCACAACTCGTGTGTGTCTTTGTATGTCTTTGTGTGTGCGTGTATGTGTGTGTGTGAGTGTGTGTTTGTATCCGTGCATTTTTGCGTGTTTGTGTGCGTATATGACTTACCATGCGCTGTCATTGTGAATGATGTCATGTTATTCTTTCTTTGCCTCTTTCTTCTGGGCTCCTCAAACTGCTCTGTTGCTCCTCTTTTCTCACCATCCTCAACTTTTATTTTATTTTCGGTTCCATTTTTGTTTCTTCTTTTTGTCATTGGTGGTGAATAGGGGAGCAGTGCATTTTGGGAAATCCACCAGAATCTTTTCTGATTTACTTGTTTATTTTTTATCTGACCTTATGACTCAATGTTTGCTGTCTCTAAAATCCTAAATGATTCATACATAATTGGATTCAATGTAGTTTCACTTGACTTTAACCCCTTCACCTTGATATGAGCTTGTGCTGTAATCAACCAGCACCACCTGTTGACCCAGCACACATTGACTCTTAATGTGAACCAATCCATTGACCATAAAGGGCAGGGGTGTAAAATCAGTCACAACACCTACCAAAGTATAACCTTACTGATATTGGTACTGTGATTTTAAAAAACGTTTTTACCACCACATCATCTTGACCTTTGACCTGAAACAGGAAATGATCCTGGCTGTAACATTGTGACTGATCTTACCACCTCTGGCCTGTTCTTCCTTTCACAGACATTGTTTTACCATCCAAGGCTCAAAGACTATCATCCTCCTTTTCTCAAGTCCCCCAGCCCCCCTTTCCTTCAATCATCTTTCTACCACAAGCCCCAGTTTCACCTGACCAATCATCAAAAGCATCACATTTATTTAACTTTCACATCCCAATAGTGCAAAGGTTACTCTACAAACAATCCATGATATGGTACCATCTACAGCTTGTTTGAAAATCAATATAGCACCCTATAGGTCCTTTCACAGTATCCAACACATAGCTCCACTGTGTTACAAACCCACACATCCAATCAAACCGCTTTCAAATCCATACACTGCATGTGCAAACCAACTCAACCAAAGCTACTTCATGTTCAAACCCATACACACACATTCAACCCAACCAAAGCTTCTTCAAAGCCATACACTGTACGTCCAACCCAACTCGACCAAAGCTACTTCAAACCCATACACACACATCCAATCCAACCAGAACTTTCAAACCCATACACTATACATACATTCACTCCAATCCAATCAAAGCCCACTCACACTGTGACAGTAAACATTGTGCTGTGCTGTGGTGTATCCACTCCCTCGCCACATGACCAGGGACTTCAGTGTGTCTGTATTTCCCAACCGAGCCTCGTCTTCCTGAAGTTACTGAGTGTGGTTCAGTCCAAAAATAACTCCTAGTTCCTCACCCTAACCTTTATACCCTCACTTTGTAGAATTCAAAGAATCAGATGGGTATAGGTAACGTGGGGCAAGGTGTTAAGAGGTTGTTTTTGGACCAGGTTTTAGTATTGCTTTGGTGTTCTTTGCTAACTAACTGCTCCTTTATTTTTCAGTTAGATGATCTTTTATGCTTCAGTGCTTTCAGCCGAAGGGGTCTTAGATCTCCAAGAGTAACATATCATCATGTGTCATGTGTATGATATGTTAACTGAACCATATCATTCCCTCTTGAAGGGTTAAAGTATAACTACATGTTTGCCTAAATACTCACATGGGGCACCAACATGTAGGGTACTCAATAATCATGTAGGGTACTCAATAATACTCACACGGGGCACCAACATGTAGGGTACACAATAATCCTCACACGGGGCACCAACATCGACATTCTGTTTAACATGCTGCGTGCTAGTCATTCAGTAGACGCGCTTATCCCAATTAGTGGACCACATAGGTCTAAGGCCCCTTGGGTTGGTAGAGGGAATGTGGGTCTGGTTGATGTTTATGTTATGTTTGTGAATATAATGTTTCTATTTATGTGTGTGTGTGAGAGAGAAGAGAGAGAGAGAGAGAGAGAGAGAGAGAGATTAGAGAGAGAGGAGAGAAAGAGACAGAGAAAGATGACTGTGCTGAAGTTTATTCACACCTTGCTTCTTAACTATCATCTTGTCAAAGTTCTCTTTTTCCCACAAGAGTAGACCTGAATATGCCCTCACACCCCCACTGCGCACACAAACACACACATGCACACTGTGCACATACAAACACACACGCACACACTTTTAAAAGTCTTTAAAGCTGATTTGGCAAAAGCTAATATGGACGTTAGGTTGACTCATGGGTTTGGCATGACATCACAGTGTCAGTGTGTTCCAGTGAGTCTAAAGTAAGATCCATTCTCTGAGCGCTGCTCAGCTCTTTCTCCCTCCAGAAAGTGAGAGTGGGAGTGAGAGTTTGGGAGTAGTGGAGGTATAATTTGGCCCGCTCTACTCTCACCTCTCCTCCCTCCCTGAGCGAGAGCTGGGCCTGAGCCAAGGGGAAAAGGTTCTACTCTCTTTTTTTTTTTTTTACCTCTCTCTCTCTCATTCTACCTCTCCCTCTCTCAGTGCAGTACTTACACAGGGAAAGGTCCCTCTCTCTCATTCTACCTCTCCCTCTCTCAGTGCAGTACTTACACAGGGAAAGGTCCCTCTCTCTCATTCTACCTCTCCCTCTCTCAGTGCAGTACTTACACAGGGAAAGGTCTCTCTCTCTCATTCTCTCTCTCCTTCTCCCTCTCTTGATGTAGCGTTTTAAACCTATGAGAGTTTGGCACTTCCAAAACTGCTTTAGATTGCTTTAAGAAAACACAGTCAGCCACTGAAGTGTCTAATACATTATTTGGACAGTCCCCTCAAGATACAGCAATGGATGCTCAATACACTGTTCTAACAGTTTCATTTATCGAGCCTCTAGTGAGGCCCATTAAAATAAAGTGTTAGGCCCTGCAGCAAAACTGCAGCAGCTAAGCATTTTCCCAGGAAGTTTCACTGGAACAACATTTGTGCCAGTGGGTTTACTGCCTATAATACATGCACTGCTATAATGTATAATGGGTCTGCATTTTGTACAATAAATGTACGATAAAGCAATCGCCCAGGTAGACACCGAATGAGAGAGAGCCTCACACTCAAGTAGATTTATGATGAAGAGGACAGAGGAGAAGAGGTGACAGTGTATACACGAACACACACACACACGAACACACACACACAAACACACACACACACAAACACACATACACACAAACACACACGCACACAAACACACATACACACAAACACACACACACAAACACACACACACAAACACACACACACACACACACACACACACACACAAACACACATACACGAACACACTCACACAAACACACACACACCCCCCATCAGGAGTTTTAGACAGCTGATGCAGCAGCCACCTGGGCTAATTGGCAAGAGGGAGAGTTGAACAGCACCTGGGGTAATCACGCTGTGTGTGTGTGTGCACGTGTGTGTGTGTGTGTCCATTCTGTCCTGTCTCTGACTCCTCCTCTACTTCATATGTCCTCTCTCTCTCTTTCACTGATGAAAGAGGGATGAGGACAGAGACTGATAGAGAGACTCCGTCCTCCCCCTTACTCCTCTTTCCTCTGTCCTTTATGGATGGATGGTAAAGGGAGGACAGATAAGAGAAACAGGTGTGAAACTGTAAGTGATATACTGTATTGTAAAATCAACTGTCCTTTTTGTTGTGTATAGTATGTCTCACTTGGCACACACCGGTTGAATCAACGCTGTTTCTAGGGGTGGGACGATACCAGTATCGCGATACTTGTTAGCATCTTGGCAAAGAAAAAAACCCCGAAGCGGATTTAACTTCTTTAGGTAAATAGCCCTAATGTTGGAAACAAACATTGTTACATTTATTTATTTTCCAAGTTATAGCACACAATATTTTACATACAGATGTTTTTTAAAGGACCAAAGTGTTTGGTATGCTTCATGTTTAAATTCTTGCTATGGAAAAAATATTGTGATACTGGTAACGTCCCGGCCCTAGTTTGTTTCCATGTAATTTCAATGAAATTACATTGAACCAACATGGAATAGACGTTGAATTGACGTCTGTGCCCAGTAGGGTCTTTATGAGAGAGAAGGAGAGGAAGAGAAAAGATACAGCAAGAGTGAAAAAGCGAGAAAAAGCTGCATTGAAAGAGCCATAATAAATGAACCATTCACTACCTGCTCCCTACAGCCTCACCATGCACCAAAATAACCTCCCTCCTCCACAACTACAGTCTCTTCCCCACACATACACACACACACACCAGTTTGGGCGGTGGCGATGCTGTTTATTTCCGATCATGCTCTCTCAGAGGAGACTACATTTGAATAATTGTTGATCAGAGGAGAGCAACTCTGATTTGATTAGTCATGACTGGCAGCCACAGGGGACCTGGGCCCAGGAACACTGTGCTTCTCTCGCTCTCTCTCCCTCGTTTTCTCTCGTTCTCTCTTTCCAATATCTCTGTGTCTTCCTGTACCTCTTTCCTCTCCTTTCCGCTCCTTGTATACCTCTCTTTCCATGTACCTTTGCTACTCTCTTCTCTCTCACTCCATCTATCTTTCATTTGCGTCTCTTTATCTGCCTTTATCTTCTGTAATTATGTGGTGATATATGTCAGTATGGGTGTGTATGTACTATGTTTTCCTATAACATACACTATTCTCTCTCTTGAGACCTGCGGGCTGGCGTCCACCTCTCAAAACCTTTCACCCACAATGTCCAGTACACTACTCCCTATCTCACTCTATGACCCCCCCACCCCACCTACCTCCCTGTCCTCCCCTCTCTTACTCCCCCCTTCCAACAGAAGCTCAGAGTAAGCCTTATTACTCGGACTACTCCCCCACTCGTCTCCTCATCCACAAGATGTGCACCTCCCAGTATCTGGACCTCTTCATTACCATCGTCATCGCACTCAATGTCATCACCATGGCGATGGAACACTACCAGCAGCCAAAGGTAGGATCTGAGCAATGATGGGGTTTGTAGTTTTAAGGTAGTGGATTTGTAGTCGGTTAGTTATCACCATGGCCCCTCAGAAAGCACAGACGAAGATTCCCATGACAGCCTAGTTTGTATTCGTTCCCACATAGTCCAACATCATTACTCTGAGATTTGTAGTTAGTTTGCCTGCACAAAAGGAAATGAGAAAAGTTATTTCAATTCTTCAGGGGATTTTCTCCACATTACATAAAGTAATACAAACAATTCATGAACTAAACTCCCACGCAAAATATGTCTCGATGAATTGTCATTGTTTATTATCAGCCGCATTGTGATTCGTGATGAAAACAGCTTGAGTTTTTCGATGAAATTACTATGTGTCCAGACAGCTTATGCATGAGAAATAGATATAGAGAGAAAGAGAGAGAGAGAGAGAGAGAGAGAGAGAGAGAGAGAGAGAGAGAGAGAGAGAGAGAGAGAGAGAGAGAGAGAGAGAGAGAGAGAGAGAGAGAGAGAGAGAGAGAGAGAGAGAGAGAGAGAGAGAGAGAGAGAGAGAGAGAGAGAGAGAGAGAGAGAGAGATAGATGCGGTAAGGGTGGCCAGAGGAGAGCAGAGTCAGTAAATCCCTATAGAGTTAGTTGTCTGATCTTCTCACCACATGCCTACTAGGAAAAGGTAACTTTTTACATGGAGATGGGCATCGTGAATTCCCCCAGGCTACAAGACACTTTTATATACCGACAGCCTTTTCAGAGAGAAGGAGAGAGAGGGAGAGGAGGGAGAGAGAGGGCGATGGTAGGGTGTTGAAAATGGCTGACTCTGGGAAAATGTTTACTTTGGGAGAGTAAGACGTCAGAGAGAGACCATGTATACAGTAGCTACAACCTATGGAATACTGTACTGATAACCCTCCCTCCCTCCCCCCTCCCTCCCTCTCTCCAGGAGTTGGACGAGGCGCTGAAGATCTGTAACTACATCTTCACCATCGTCTTCGTCCTGGAGTCTGTCTTCAAGCTGGTGGCCTTTGGCTTCCGACGTTTCTTCAAGGACAGGTCAGAGGTCACACTTTGTCTCAGAGTAGGCGTGCTGATCTAGGATCAGTTTTGCTTTTTAGAGCAAAGCTCTCGTATATGGAAAGGGGGAAATGCTTTGTGAATATGGGCCCAGATATGGTCCCAGATTCCCTCAGAAGCATGTTCAGGTGACGCAGAGATGATGGGTGTGAGTTAGTGTGCTGTGGAAAGGTACAGTGGTGGATAGCTCACTCTCAGTTAGGCCTTTCTGAATACAAGCTGCCTCGTTAAACACTAGTAAAGCACACTGCCTCGGATTATATCATAGCTTTAAAATCCTTGGCTTCCAACTGAACAACACAAACACACACACACACACATACACACGCAATCACACACAAGAGCATGTACACACGTGCACACACACACAGATGCACACACACATGCAGCCATGTACACACACGCAAACACACACAGGACTACGTACACACACACACGCACTCACTATACAATCAGTGCAGACGGTGTGAGTTTGCAGTGGACCTTGTAACCGAGAGGCCTATGATATCATCTGTGGTTGCCAGATTAGACCATTAACCCCCGGCAGAGATCCAGAGTGTCACATCACACACACACACACACACACACACACACACACATACACACACACACACACACACACACATACACACACACACACACACACACACAGAGGCAGCCAGGTCCCCCGGGGGTCCATCTGAAAATGTAATTGTGTTTAAAGTGATTTGCTGTAGTGTTGATTCATGCATTCTGAGTGGTTAGACACTGACGTATCGAGTGGCGTCGGACCCTGCCCTCAGAGAACACACATACACACACACTGGACCCTGGCAGATGAAGAAATATTGAAAATATGATGAATTGGCAGACATGCTCAACGATGGCAGGGGGCTTAGGAGTTAGACCACAACACACAAACACACCCACACACACATACACACACACACACACACACACACACACACACACACACACACACATACATTTCTGATGGAGCAGAAGTGGAAAAACGTTTACTCTGCTTAGACACATTGTGTTCTCATCACCCTCTTTCCAAGACAGAACAGTTCTGCTCGACTTGGAACAGCAAGTTAATAATGATCTTATGGGGTTTGTTCTGCCATATCTAAAATAATCTTGGTGGGAAAGTGTATCAGTGATTTCTCTCACCATGTTACTGTAGAACTTTGCTCTAATGAAACACCTTAGATGGCCCAGGGCCTCTGACAGATCCTTGGCTTGTCTCACACACTAACACATTAACTTAAGACCTCCCAAGGCCTGAGGTTTTCTCCAGATTTCCATCCTTATCTTGTGGGCTCACCTTTGAGTAAAGGGACCCTTATTATGCACACATGTGTTATTGGTGTGTGTATAACATGCCCTTGATGTGTGTGTGTATAGGTGGAACCAGCTGGACCTGGCCATAGTGTTGTTGTCTATCATGGGTATCACTCTGGAGGAGATTGAGGTCAACGCATCCCTGCCCATCAACCCTACTATCATCAGAATCATGAGAGTGCTAAGGATAGCACGAGGTACACACACATGCACACACACACATATACACACAAACATACACATCACAGGAGGCCGCTGAGGGGAGGACGGTTCATAATAATAGTTGGAATGGAGCTAATGGAATGGTATCAAACACATGGAAACCATGTGTTTGATGTATTTGAAATCATTCCACTTATTCTGCTCCAGACATTACCACGAGCCCATCCTCCCCAATTAAGGTGCCACCAACCTCCTATGATACACATACATACACACTTTCTTTCTATCTCTTCTCTCTTTATTTTGTATCTCTCTATCTCTCTCTCTCTTTCTCCACACACACACACACTCACACACACACACGCACATTCACACACTAAATTTGCCTCCTGTACTGTCCTGCTGTTTTAATATGGGTTGTAAAGCAGCGGTAGGTATTCCAGGGACTCCCTTCTTTGTCATTTTTGCGTGGCGGGTCATAGAGCTTCCCTGGTGAGGTGCAACGAGACCAGATGGCACTGGGAACAAAGTCACCTCACAAACACAGGACTGAGACGGAGAGAGAGAGGAGCTCCGGGAGACA